>NW_027473929.1:70647-119251 GCF_050947335.1 Megachile rotundata
TTATATGATCGATAGAACGACAACTACTATACTTTTTACTCTTATTATTATCAATCTAACTCATATTATTAGCCATATTATGATTATATGATCGATAGACCTACAATTACTACACTTATTACTCTTATTATTATCAATCTAACTCATATTATTAACCATATTAACCTTATATGATATATAGAACGACAATTACTATACTTGTTACTCTTATTATTATCAATCTAACTCATATTATTAACCATATTAAGCTTATATGATATATAGAACGACAATTACTATACTCATTACTCTTATTATTATCAATTTTACTCATAGTATTAACCATATTATGCTTATATGTGCAGAAGACCTACAATTACTACACTTATTACTCTTGTTATTATCAATCTAACTCATATTATTAACCATATTATGCAGATATAATCGATAGAACTACAATTACTAAACTCATTACTCTTATTATTATCAATCTAACTTATATTATTAGCCATATTATGCTTATATGAGCGATAGAACGACAATTACTATACTCAGTACTCTTATTATTATCAATCTAACTCATATTATTAGCCATATTATGCTTATATGATCGATAGAACGACAACTACTCTACTTTTTACTCTTATTATTATCAATCTAACTCATATTATTAGCCATATTATGATTATATGATCGATAGGCCTACAATTACTATACTTATTACTCTTATAATTATCAATCTAACTCATATTATTAACCATATTAAGCTTATATGATCGATAGAACGACAATTACTATACTGATTACACTCACTATTATCAATCTTAGTCATATTATTAACCATATTATGCAGATATGATCGATAGAACGACAATTACTATACCTATTACTCTTATTATTATCAATATACCTCATATTATTAGCCATATTATGCTTATATGATCGATAGAACGACAACTACTATACTTTTTACTCTTATTATTATCAATCTAACTCATATTATTAGCCATATTATGATTATATGATCGATAGACCTACAATTACTACACTTATTACTCTTATTATTATCAATCTAACTCATATTATTAACCATATTAAGCTTATATGATATATAGAACGACAATTACTATACTTATTACTCTTATTATTATCAATCTAACTCATATTATTAACCATATTAAGCTTATATGATATATAGAACGACAATTACTATACTCATTACTCTTATTATTATCAATTTTACTCATAGTATTAACCATATTATGCTTATATGTGCAGAAGACCTACAATTACTACACTTATTACTCTTGTTATTATCAATCTAACTCATATTATTAACCATATTATGCAGATATGATCGATAGAACTACAATTACTATACTCATTACTCTTATTATTATCAATCTAACTCATATTATTAGCCATATTATGCTTATATGATCGATAGAACGACAATTACTGTACTTATTACTCTTATCATTATCGATCTAACTCATATTATTAGCCATATTATGCTTATATGATCGATAGAACGACAATTACTATACTTATTACTCTTACTATTATCAATCTAACTCATATTATTAACCATATTATGCTTAAGTGATCGATAGAACGACAATTACTATACTTATTACTATTATTATTATAAAACTTACTCATATGATTAGCCATATTATGCTTATATGATCGATAGAACGACAATTACTATACTTATTACTCTTATTATTATCAATCTAACTCATATTCTTAACCATATTATGCTTATATGATCGAGAGAACGACAATTACTATACTTATTACTCTTATTATTATCAATCTAACTCATATTACTATCCATATTATGCTTAAATGATCGATAGAACGACAATTACTATATTTATTACTCTTATTATTATCAATCTAACTCATATTATTAGCCATATTATGCTTATATGATCGATAGAACGACAATTACTATACTCACTACTCTTATTATTATCAATCTAACTCATATTATTAGCCATATTATGCTTATATGATCGACAGAACGACAATTACTATACTTATTACATTTACTATTATCAATCTAACTCATATTATTAGCCATATTATGCATATATGATCGATAGAACGACAATTACTGTACTTATTACTCTTATCACTACCGATCTAACTCATATTATTACCCATATTATGCTTATATTATCGATAGAACGACAATTACTATACTTATTACACTTACTATTATCAATCTAACTCATATTATTAGCCATATTATGCATATATGATCGATAGAACGACAATTACTGTACTTATTACTCTTATCACTATCGATCTAACTCATATTATTAGCCATATTATGCATATATGATCGATAGAACGACAATTACTGTACTTATTACTCTTATCACTATCGATCTAACTCATATTATTAGCCATATTATGCTTATATGATCGATAGAACGACAATTACTATACTCACTACTCTTATTATTATCAATCTAACTCATATTATTAGCCATATTATGCTTATATGATCGACAGAACGACAATTACTATACTTATTACACTTACTGTTATCAATCTAACTCATATTATTAGCCATATTATGCTTATATGATCGATAGAACGACAATTACTATACTTACTACTCTTACTATTATCAATCTAACTCATATTATTAACCATATTATGCTTCAATGATCGATAGAACGACAATTACTATACTTATTACTATTATTATTATCAATCTTACTCATATTATTAGCCATATTATGCATATATGATCGATAGAACGACAATTATTGTACTTATTACTCTTATCATTATCGATCTAACTCATATTATTAGCCATATTATGCTTATATTATCGATAGAACGACAATTACTATACTTATTACACTTACTATTATCAATCTAACTCATATTATTAGCCATATTATGCATATATGATCGATAGAACGACAATTACTGTACTTATTGCTCTTATCATTATCCATCTAACTCATATTATTAGCCATATTATGCTTATATTATCGATAGAACGACAATTACAGTACTTATCACTGTTATTATTATCAATCTAACTCATATTATTAGCCATATTATGCATATATGATCGATAGAACGACAATTACTATACTTATTACACGTACTATTATCAATCTAACTCATATTATTAGCCATATTATGCTTATATGATCGATAGAACGACAATTACTATACTTATTACTCTTACTATTATCAATCTAACTCATATTATTAGCCATATTATGCACATATGAACGATAGAACGACAATTACTGTACTTATTACTCTTATCATTATCGATATAACTCATATTATTAGCCATATTATGCTTATATTATCGATAGGACGACAATTACTGTACTTATTACTGTTATTATTATCAATCTAACTCATATTATTAGCCATATTATGCATATATGATCGATAGAACGACAATTACTATACTTATTACTCTTATTATTATCAATCTAACTCATATTATTAACCATATTATGCTTATATGATCGAAAGAACGACAATTACTATACTTATTACTCTTATTATTATCAATCTAACTCATATTACTAGCCATATTAGGCTTAAATGATCGATAGAACGACAATTACTATATTTATTACTCTTATTATTATCAATCTAACTCATATTATTAGCCATATTATGCTTATATGATCGACAGAACGACAATTACTATACTTATTACACTTACTGTTATCAATCTAACTCATATTATTAGCCATATTATGCTTATATGATCGATAGAACGACAATTACTATACTCACTACTCTTACTATTATCAACCTAACTCATATTATTAGCCATATTATGCTTATATGAGCGATAGAACGACAATTACTATACTCAGTACTCTTATTATTATCAATCTAACTCATATTATTAGCCATATTATGCTTATATGTTCGATAGAACGACAATTACTATACTTATTACTCTTATTATTATCAATCTAACTCATATTATTAGCCATATTATGCTTATGTGATCGATAGAACTACAATTACTATACTTATTACTCTTATTATTATCCATCTATCTCAAATTATCAGCCATATTATGCTTATATGATCGATAGAACGACAATTACTATACTGATTACACTCACTATTATCAATCTAAGTCATATTATTAACCATATTGGGCAGATATGATCGATAGAACGTCAATTACTATATTTATTACTCTTATTATTATCAATCTAACTCATATTATTAGCCATATTATGCTTATATGATCGATAGAACGACAATTACTATACTCACTACTCTTATTATTATCAATCTAACTCATATTATTAGCCATATTATGCTTATATGATCGACAGAACGACAATTACTATACTTATTACATTTACTATTATCAATCTAACTCATATTATTAGCCATATTATGCATATATGATCGATAGAACGACAATTACTGTACTTATTACTCTTATCACTACCGATCTAACTCATATTATTAGCCATATTATGCTTATATTATCGATAGAACGACAATTACTATACTTATTACACTTACTATTATCAATCTAACTCATATTATTAGCCATATTATGCATATATGATCGATAGAACGACAATTACTGTACTTATTACTCTTATCACTATCGATCTAACTCATATTATTAGCCATATTATGCTTATATGATCGATAGAACGACAATTACTATACTCACTACTCTTATTATTATCAATCTAACTCATATTATTAGCCATATTATGCTTATATGATCGACAGAACGACAATTACTATACTTATTACACTTACTGTTATCAATCTAACTCATATTATTAGCCATATTATGCTTATATGATCGATAGAACGACAATTACTATACTTACTACTCTTACTATTATCAATCTAACTCATATTATTAACCATATTATGCTTAAATGATCGATAGAACGACAATTACTATCCTTATTACTATTATTATTATCAATCTTACTCATATTATTAGCCATATTATGCATATATGATCGATAGAACGACAATTATTGTACTTATTACTCTTATCATTATCGATCTAACTCATATTATTAGCCATATTATGCTTATATTATCGATAGAACGACAATTACTATACTTATTACACTTACTATTATCAATCTAACTCATATTATTAGCCATATTATGCATATATGATCGATAGAACGACAATTACTGTACTTATTGCTCTTATCATTATCCATCTAACTCATATTATTAGCCATATTATGCTTATATTATCGATAGAACGACAATTACAGTACTTATCACTGTTATTATTATCAATCTAACTCATATTATTAGCCATATTATGCATATATGATCGATAGAACGACAATTACTATACTTATTACACGTACTATTATCAATCTAACTCATATTATTAGCCATATTATGCTTATATGATCGATAGAACGACAATTACTATACTTATTACTCTTACTATTATCAATCTAACTCATATTATTAGCCATATTATGCACATATGATCGATAGAACGACAATTACTGTACTTATTACTCTTATCATTATCGATATAACTCATATTATTAGCCATATTATGCTTATATTATCGATAGGACGACAATTACTGTACTTATTACTGTTATTATTATCAATCTAACTCATATTATTAGCCATATTATGCATATATGATCGATAGAACGACAATTACTATACTTATTACTCTTATTATTATCAATCTAACTCATATTATTAACCATATTATGCTTATATGATCGAGAGAACGACAATTACTATACTTATTACTCTTATTATTATCAATCTAACTCATATTACTAGCCATATTAGGCTTAAATGATCGATAGAACGACAATTACTATATTTATTACTCTTATTATTATCAATCTAACTCATATTATTAGCCATATTATGCTTATATTATCGATAGAACGACAATTACTGTACTTATTACTGTTATTATTATTAATCTAACTCATATTATTAGCCATATTATGCTTATATGATCGATAGAACGACAATTACTGTACTCACTACTCCTATTATTATCAATCTAACTCATATTATTAGACATATTATGCTTATATTTTCGATAGAACGACAATTACTGTACTTATTACTGTTATTATTATCAATCTAACTCATATTATTAGCCATATTATGCATATATGATCGATAGAACGACAATTACTATACTTATTACACTTACTATTATCAACCTAACTCATATTATTAGCCATATTATGCTTATATGATCGATAGAACGACAATTACTATACTTATTATTCCTATTTTTATCAACCTAACTCATATTATTAGCCATATTATGCTTAAATGATCGATAGAACGACAATTACTATACTTATTACTCTTATTATTATGAATCTAACTCATATTATTAACCATATTATGCTTATATGATCGATAGAACGACAATTACTATACTTATTATTCCTATTTTTATCAACCTAACTCATATTATTATCCATATTATGCTTAAATGATCGATAGAACGACAATTACTATACTTATTACTCTTATTATTATGAATCTAACTCATATTATTAACCATATTATGCAGATATGATCCATATAACTACAATTACTATACTCATTACTCTTATTATTATCAATCTAACTCATATTATTAGCCATAGTATGCTTATATTATCGATAGAACGACAATTACTGTACTTATTACTGTTATTATTATCAATCCAACTCATATAATTAGCCATATTATGCATATATGATCGATAGAACGACAATTACTGTACTTATTACTCTAATCATTATCGATCTAACTCATATTATTAGCCATATTATGCTTATATTATCGATAGAACGACAATTACTGTACTTATTACTGTTATTATTATCAATCTAACTCATATTATTAGCCATATTATGCATATATGATCGATAGAACGACAATTACTATACTTATTACACTTACTATTATCAATCTAACTCATATTATTAGCCATATTATGCATATATGATCGATAGAACGACAATTACTATACTTATTACTCTTATTATTATCAATCTAACTCATATTCTTAACCATATTATGCTTATATGATCGAGAGAACGACAATTACTATACTTATTACTCTTATTATTATCAATCTAACTCATATTACTATCCATATTATGCTTAAATGATCGATAGAACGACAATTACTATATTTATTACTCTTATTATTATCAATCTAACTCATATTATTAGCCATATTATGCTTATATGATCGATAGAACGACAATTACTACACTCACTACTCTTATTATTATCAATCTAACTCATATTATTAGCCATATTATGCTTATATGATCGACAGAACGACAATTACTATACTTATTACACTTACTATTATCAATCTAACTCATATTATTAGCCATATTATGCATATATGATCGATAGAACGACAATTACTGTACTTATTACTCTCATCATTATCGATCTAACTCATATTATTAGCCATATTATGCACATATGATCGATAGAACGACAATTACTGTACTTATTACTCTTATCATTATCGATATAACTCATATTATTAGCCATATTATGCTTATATTATCGATAGGACGACAATTACTGTACTTATTACTGTTATTATTATCAATCTAACTCATATTATTAGCCATATTATGCATATATGATCGATAGAACGACAATTACTATACTTATTACTATTATTATTATCAATCTAACTCATATTCTTAACCATATTATGCTTATATGATCGAGAGAACGACAATTACTATACTTATTACTCTTATTATTATCAATCTAACTCATATTACTATCCATATTATGCTTAAATGAGCGATAGAACGACAATTACTATATTTATTACTCTTATTATTATCAATCTGACTCATATTATTAGCCATATTATGCTTATATGATCGATAGAACGACAATTACTATACTCACTACTCTTATTATTATCAATCTAACTCATATTATTAGCCATATTATGCTTATATGATCGACAGAACGACAATTACTATACTTATTACACTTACTATTATCAATCTAACTCATATTATTAGCCATATTATGCATATATGATCGATAGAACGACAATTACTGTACTTATTACTCTCATCATTATCGATCTAACTCATATTATTAGCCATATTATGCACATATGATCGATAGAACGACAATTACTGTACTTATTACTCTTATCATTATCGATATAACTCATATTATTAGCCATATTATGCTTATATTATCGATAGGACGACAATTACTGTACTTATTACTGTTATTATTATCAATCTAACTCATATTATTAGCCATATTATGCATATATGATCGATAGAACGACAATTACTATACTTATTACTATTATTATTATCAATCTAACTCATATTCTTAACCATATTATGCTTATATGATCGAGAGAACGACAATTACTATACTTATTACTCTTATTATTATCAATCTAACTCATATTACTATCCATATTATGCTTAAATGAGCGATAGAACGACAATTACTATATTTATTACTCTTATTATTATCAATCTGACTCATATTATTAGCCATATTATGCTTATATGATCGATAGAACGACAATTACTATACTCACTACTCTTATTATTATCAATCTAACTCATATTATTAGCCATATTATGCTTATATGATCGACAGAACGACAATTACTGTACTTATTACACTTACTGTTATCAATCTAACTCATATTATTAGCCATATTATGCTTATATGATCGATAGAACGACAATTACTATACTTATTACTCTTACTATTATCAATCTAACTCATATTATTAACCATATTATGCTTATATGATCGACAGAACGACAATTACTATACTTATTACACTTACTGTTATCAATCTAACACATATTATTAGCCATATTATGCTTATATGATCGATAGAACGACAATTACTATACTTACTACTCTTACTATTATCAATCTAACTCATATTATTAACCATATTATGCTTAAATGATCGATAGAACGACAATTACTATACTTATTACTATTATTATTATCAATCTTACTCATATTATTAGCCATATTATGCATATATGATCGATAGAACGACAATTATTGTACTTATTACTCTTATCATTATCGATCTAACTCATATTATTAGCCATATTATGCATATATGATCGATAGAACGACAATTACTATACTTATTACACTTACTATTATCAATCTAACTCATATTATTAGCCATATTATGCATATATGATCGATAGAACGACAATTACTGTACTTATTGCTCTTATCATTATCGATCTAACTCATATTATTAGCCATATTATGCTTATATTATCGATAGAACGACAATTACAGTACTTATCACTGTTATTATTATCAATCTAACTCATATTATTAGCCATATTATGCATATATGATCGATAGAACGACAATTGCTATACTTATTACACGTACTATTATCAATCTAACTCATATTATTAACCATATTATGCTTATATGATCGATAGAACGACAATTACTATACTTATTACTCTTACTATTATCAATCTAACTCATATTATTAGCCATATTATGCACATATGATCGATAGAACGACAATTACTGTACTTATTACTCTTATCATTATCGATCTAACTCATATTATTAGCCATATTATGCTTATATTATCGATAGAACGACAATTACAGTACTTATCACTGTTATTATTATCAATCTAACTCATATTATTAGCCATATTATGCATATATGATCGATAGAACGACAATTACTATACTTATTACACTTACTATTATCAACCTAACTCATATTATTAGCCATATTATGCTTATATGATCGATAGAACGACAATTACTATACTTATTATTCCTATTTTTATCAACCTAACTCATATTATTAGCCATATTATGCTTAAATGATCGATAGAACGACAATTACTATACTTATTACTCTTATTATTATGAATCTAACTCATATTATTAACCATATTATGCTTATATGATCGATAGAACGACAATTACTATACTTATTATTCCTATTTTTATCAACCTAACTCATATTATTAGCCATATTATGCTTAAATGATCGATAGAACGACAATTACTATACTTATTACTCTTATTATTATGAATCTAACTCATATTATTAACCATATTATGCAGATATGATCGATAGAACTACAATTACTATACTCATTACTCTTATTATTATCAATCTAACTCATATTATTAGCCATATTATGCTTAAATGATCGATAGAACGACAATTACTATACTTATTACTCTTATCATTATCGATCTAACTCATATTATTAGCCATATTATGCTTATATGATCGATAGAACGACAATTACTATACTTATTACTCTTATTATTATCAATCTAACTCATATTATTAGCCATATTATGCTTAAATGATCGATAGAACGACAATTACTATACTTATTACTCTTATTATTATCAATCTAACTCATATTATTAGCCATATTATGCTTAAATGATCGATAGAACGACAATTACTATACTTATTACTCTTATTATTATCAAGCTAACTCATATTATTAGCCATATTATGCTTATATGATCGACAGAACGACAATTACTATACTTATTATTCTTATTTTTATCAACCTAACTCATATTATTAGCCATATTATGCTTAAATGATCGATAGAACGACAATTACTATACTTACTACTCTTATTATTATCAATCTAACTCATATTATTAGCCATATTATGCTTAAATGATCGATAGAACGACAATTACTATACTTATTACTCTTATTATTATCAAGCTAACTCATATTATTAGCCATATTATGCTTATATGATCGACAGAACGACAATTACTATACTTATTATTCTTATTTTTATCAACCTAACTCATATTATTAGCCATATTATGCTTAAATGATCGATAGAACGACAATTACTATACTTATTACACTTATTATTATGAATCTAACTCATATTATTAACCATATTATGCAGATATGATCGATAGAACTACAATTACTATACTCATTACTCTTATTATTATCAATCTAACTCATATTATTAGCCATATTATGCTTAAATGATCGATAGAACGACAATTACTATACTTATTACTCTTATTATTATCAAGCTAACTCATATTATTAGCCATATTATGCTTATATGATCGACAGAACGACAATTACTATACTTATTATTCTTATTTTTATCAACCTAACACATATTATTAGCCATATTATGCTTAAATGATCGATAGAACGACAATTACTATACTTATTACTGTTATTATTATCAATCTAACTCATATTATTAGCCATATTATGCTTACATGATCGATAGAACGACAATTACTATACTTATTACTCTTATTATTATCAAGCTAACTCATATTATTAGCCATATTATGCTTATATGATCGATAGAACGACAATTACTATACTTATTACTCTTATTATTATGAATCTAACTCATATTATTAACCATATTATGCAGATATGATCGATAGAACTACAATTACTATACTCATTACTCTTATTATTATCAATCTAACTCATATTATTAGCCATATTATGCTTAAATGATCGATAGAACGACAATTACTATACTTATTACTCTTATTATTATCAATCTAACTCATATTATTAGCCATATTATGCTTAAATGATCGATAGAACGACAATTACTATACTTATTACTCTTATTATTATCAAGCTAACTCATATTATTAGCCATATTATGCTTATATGATCGACAGAACGACAATTACTATACTTATTATTCTTATTTTTATCAACCTAACTCATATTATTAGCCATATTATGCTTAAATGATTGATAGAACGACAATTACTATACTTATTACTCTTATTATTATCAAGCTAACTCATATTATTAGCCATATTATGCTTAAATGATCGATAGAACGACAATTACTATACTTATTACTCTTATTATTATCAAGCTAACTCATATTATTAGCCATATTATGCTTATATGATCGACAGAACGACAATTACTATACTTATTATTCTTATTTTTATCAACCTAACTCATATTATTAGCCATATTATGCTTAAATGATCGATAGAACGACAATTACTATACTTATTACTCTTATTATTATCAATCTAACTCATATTATTAGCCATATTATGCTTAAATGATCGATAGAACGACAATTACTATACTTATTACTCTTATTATTATCAAGCTAACTCATATTATTAGCCATATTATGCTTATATGATCGATAGAACGACAATTACTATACTTATTACTCTTATTATTATGAATCTAACTCATATTATTAACCATATTATGCAGATATGATCGATAGAATTACAATTACTATACTCATTACTCTTATTATTATCAATCTAACTCATATTATTAGGCATATTATGCTTAAATGATCGATAGAACGACAATTACTATACTTATTACTCTTATTATTATCAAGCTAACTCATATTATTAGCCATATTATGCTTATATGATCAACAGAACGACAATTACTATACTTATTATTCTTATTTTTATCAACCTAACTCATATTATTAGCCAAATTATGCTTAAATGATCGATAGAACGACAATTACTATACTTATTACTCTTATTATTATCAATCTAACTCATATTATTAGCCATATTATGCTTAAATGATCGATAGAACGACAATTACTATACTTATTACTCTTATTATTATGAATCTAACTGATAGTATTAACCATATTATGCAGATATGATCGATAGAACTACAATTACTATACTCATTACTCTTATTATTATCAATCTAACTCATATTATTAGCCATATTATGCTTATATAATCGATAGAACGACAATTACTGTACTTATTACTCTTATCATTATCGATCTAACTCATATTATTAGCCTTATTATGCTTATATGATCGATAGAACGACATTTTACTATACTTATTACTCTTATTATTATCAATCTAACTTATATTATCAGCCATATTATGCAGATATGATCGATAGAACGACAATTACTATACTTATTACACTCACCATTATCAATCTAACTCATATTATTAACAATATTATGCAGATATGATCGATAGCACGACATTTACTATACTTATTACTCTTATTATTATCAACCTAACTCATATTATTAGCCATATTATGCTTAAATGATCGATAGAACGACAATTACTATACTTATTACTCTTATTATTATTAATCTAACTCATATTATTAGCCATATTATGCTTATATGATCGACAGAACGACAATTACTATACTTATTATTCTTATTTTTATCAACCTAACTCATATTATTAGACATATTGTGCTTAAATGATCGATAGCACGACAATTACTATACTTATTACTCTTATTATTATGGATCTAACTCATATTATTAACCATATTATGCAGATATGATCGATAGAACGACAATTACTATACCCATTACTCTTATTATTATCAATCTAACTCATATTATTAGCCATATTATGCTTAAATGATCGATAGAACGACAATTACTATACTTATTACTCTTATTATTATCAAGCTAACTCATATTATTAGCCATATTATGCTTATATGATCGACAGAACGACAATTACTATACTTATTATTCTTATTTTTATCAACCTAACACATATTATTAGCCATATTATGCTTAAATGATCGATAGAACGACAATTACTATACTTATTACTGTTATTATTATCAATCTAACTCATATTATTAGCCATATTATGCTTACATGATCGATAGAACGACAATTACTATACTTATTACTCTTATTATTATCAAGCTAACTCATATTATTAGCCATATTATGCTTATATGATCGATAGAACGACAATTACTGTACTTATTACTCTTATTATTATGAATCTAACTCATATTATTAACCATATTATGCAGATATGATCGATAGAACTACAATTACTGTACTCATTACTCTTATTATTATCAATCTAACTCATATTATTAGCCATATTATGCTTAAATGATCGATAGAACGACAATTACTATACTTATTACTCTTATTATTATCAAGCTAACTCATATTATTAGCCATATTATGCTTATATGATCAACAGAACGACAATTACTATACTTATTACTGTTATTATTATCAACCTAACTCATATTATTAGCCATATTATGCTTAAATGATCGATAGAACGACAATTACTATACTTATTACTCTTATTATTATGAATCTAACTCATATTATTAACCATATTATGCTTATATGATCGATAGAACGACAATTACTATACTTATTACTCTTATTATTATTAATCTAACTCATATTATTAACCATATTATGCTAATATGATCGATAAAACGACAATTACTATACTTGTTACACTCACTATTATCAATCTAACTCATATTATTAACCATATTATGCAGATATGATCGATAGCACGACATTTACTATACTTATTACTCCTATTATTATCAACCTAACTCATATTATTAGCCATATTATGCTTATATGATCGACAGAACGACAATTACTATACTTATTATTCTTATTTTTATCAACCTAACTCATATTATTAGCCATATTATGCTTAAATGATCGATAGCACGACAATTACTATACTTATTACTCTTATTATTATGAATCTAACTCATAGTATTAACCATATTATGCAGATATGATCGATAGAACTACAATTACTATACTCATTACTCTTATTATTATCAATCTAACTCATATTATTAGCCATATTATGCTTATATAATCGATAGAACGACAATTACTGTACTTATTACTCTTTACATTATCGATCTAACTCATATTATTAGCCTTATTATGCTTATATGATCGATAGAACGACATTTTACTATACTTATTACTCTTATTATTATCAATCTAACTTATATTATCAGCCATATTATGCAGATATGATCGATAGAACGACAATTACTATACTTATTACACTCACCATTATCAATCTAACTCATATTATTAACAATATTATGCAGATATGATCGATAGCACGACATTTACTATACTTATTACTCTTATTATTATCAACCTAACTCATATTATTAGCCATATTATGCTTAAATGATCGATAGAACGACAATTACTATACTTATTACTCTTATTATTATTAATCTAACTCATATTATTAGCCATATTATGCTTATATGATCGACAGAACGACAATTACTATACTTATTATTCTTATTTTTATCAACCTAACTCATATTATTAGACATATTGTGCTTAAATGATCGATAGCACGACAATTACTATACTTATTACTCTTATTATTATGGATCTAACTCATATTATTAACCATATTATGCAGATATGATCGATAGAACGACAATTACTATACCCATTACTCTTATTATTATCAATCTAACTCATATTATTAGCCATATTATGCTTAAATGATCGATAGAACGACAGTTACTATACTTATTACTCTTATTATTATCAAGCTAACTCATATTATTAGCCATATTATGCTTATATGATCGACAGAACGACAATTACTATACTTATTATTCTTATTTTTATCAACCTAACACATATTATTAGCCATATTATGCTTAAATGATCGATAGAACGACAATTACTATACTTATTACTGTTATTATTATCAATCTAACTCATATTATTAGCCATATTATGCTTACATGATCGATAGAACGACAATTACTATACTTATTACTCTTATTATTATCAAGCTAACTCATATTATTAGCCATATTATGCTTATATGATCGATAGAACGACAATTACTATACTTATTACTCTTATTATTATGAATCTAACTCATATTATTAACCATATTATGCAGATATGATCGATAGAACTACAATTACTATACTCATTACTCTTATTATTATCAATCTAACTCATATTATTAGCCATATTATGCTTAAATGATCGATAGAACGACAATTACTATACTTATTACTCTTATTATTATCAAGCTAACTCATATTATTAGCCATATTATGCTTATATGATCAACAGAACGACAATTACTATACTTATTACTGTTATTATTATCAACCTAACTCATATTATTAGCCATATTATGCTTAAATGATCGATAGAACGACAATTACTATACTTATTACTCTTATTATTATGAATCTAACTCATATTATTAACCATATTATGCTTATATGATCGATAGAACGACAATTACTATACTTATTACTCTTATTATTATTAATCTAACTCATATTATTAACCATATTATGCTAATATGATCGATAAAACGACAATTACTATACTTGTTACACTCACTATTATCAATCTAACTCATATTATTAAC
Source organism: Megachile rotundata (assembly GCF_050947335.1). NCBI lineage: Eukaryota > Metazoa > Arthropoda > Insecta > Hymenoptera > Megachilidae > Megachile > Megachile rotundata. The sequence goes on from NW_027473929.1 coordinate 86,908, forward strand.
CATATTATGCAGATATGATCGATAGCACGACATTTACTATACTTATTACTCCTATTATTATCAACCTAACTCATATTATTAGCCATATTATGCTTATATGATCGACAGAACGACAATTACTATACTTATTATTCTTATTTTTATCAACCTAACTCATATTATTAGCCATATTATGCTTAAATGATCGATAGCACGACAATTACTATACTTATTACTCTTATTATTATGAATCTAACTCATATTATTAACCATATTATGCAGATATGATCGATAGAACTACAATTACTATACCCATTACTCTTATTATTATCAATCTAACTCATATTATTAGCCATATTATGCTTATATGATCGATAGAACGACAATTACTGTACTTACTACTCTTATCATTATCGATCTAACTCATATTATAAGCCATATTATGTTTATATGATCGATAGAACGACAATTACTATACTTATTACTCTTATTATTATCAATCTAACTCATATTATTAGCCATATTATGCTTATATGATCGACAGAACGACAATTACTGTACTTATTACACGTACTATTATCAATCTAACTCATATTATTAGCCATATTATGCTTATATGATCGGTAGAACGACAATTACTATACCTATTACTCATACTATTATCAATCTAACTCATATTATTAGCCATATTATGCTTATATGATCGATAGAACGACAAGTACTATACTTATTACTCTTATTATTATCAATCTAACTCATATTATTAGCCATATTATGCTTATATGATCGACAGAACGACAATTACTATACTTATTATTCTTATTTTTATCAACCTAACTCATATTATTAGCCATATTATGCTTAAATGATCGATAGAAGTACTATTACTATACTTATTACTCTTATTATTATGAATCTAACTCATATTATTAATCATATTATGCAGATATGATCGATAGAACTACAATTACTATACCCATTACTCTTATTATTATCAATCTAACTCATATTATTAGCCATATTATGCTTATATGATCGATAGAACGACAATTACTGTACTTACTACTCTTATCATTATCGATCTAACTCATATTATTAGCCATATTATGCTTATATGATCGATAGAACGACAATTACTATACTTACTACTCTTATTATTATCAATCTAACTCATATTATTAGCCATATTATGCTTAAATGATCGATAGAACGACAATTACTATACTTATTACTCTTATTATTATCAATCTAACTCATATTACTAGCCATATTATGCTTAAATGATCGATAGAACGACAATTACTATACTTATTACTCTTATTATTATCAATCTAACTCATATTATTAACCATATTATGCAGATATGATCGATAGAACTACAATTACTATACTCATTACTCTTATTATTATCAATCTAACTCATATTATTAGCCATATTATGCTTAAATGATCGATAGAACGACAATTACTATAGTTATTACTCTTATTATTATGAATCTAACTCATATTATTAACCATATTATGCAGATATGATCGATAGAACTACAATTACTATACTCATTACTCTTATTATTATCAATCTAACTCATATTATTAGCCATATTATGCTTAAATGATCGATAGAACGACAATTACTATACTTATTACTCTTATCATTATCGATCTAACTCATATTATTAGCCATATTATGCTTATATGATCGATAGAACGACAATTACTATACTTATTACTCTTATTATTATGAATCTAACTCATATTATTAACCATATTATGCAGATATGATCGATAGAACTACAATCACTATACCCATTACTCTTATTATTATCAATCTAACTCATATTATTAGCCATATTATGCTTATATGATCGATAGAACGACAATTACTGTACTTATTACTCATATCATTATCGATCTAACTCATATTATTAGCCATATTATGCTTATATGATCGACAGAACGACAATTACTGTACTTATTACACTTACTATTATCAATCTAACTCATATTATTAGCCATATTATGCTTATATGATCGATAGAACGACAATTACTATACCTATTACTCATACTATTATCAATCTAACTCATATTATTAGCCATATTATGCTTATATGATCGATAGAACGACAATTACTGTACTTATTACTCATATCATTATCGATCTAACTCATATTATTAGCCATATTATGCTTATATTATCGATAGAACGACAATTACTGTACTTATTACTCTTATCATTATCAATCTAACTCATATTATTAACCATATTATGCTTATATGATCGATAGAACGACAATTACTGTACTTATTACTCTTATTATTATTAATCTAACTCATATTATTAACCATATTATGCTAATATGATCGATAGAACGACAATTACTATACTTATTACACTCACTATTATTAATCTAACTCATATTATTAACCATATTATGCAGATATGATCGATAGCACGACATTTACTATACTTATTACTCCTATTATTATCAACCTAACTCATATTATTAGCCATATTATGCTTATATGATCGATAGAACGACAATTACTATACTTATTATTCTTATTTTTATCAACCTAACTCATATTATTAGCCATATTATGCTTAAATGATCGATAGAACGACAATTACTATACTTATTGCTCTTATTATTATGAATCTAACTCATATTATTAACCATATTATGCAGATATGATCGATAGAACGACAATTACTATACTTATTACTCATATCATTATCGATCTAACTCATATTATTAGCCATATTATGCTTGTATGACCGATAGAACGACAATTACTATACTTATTACTCTTATTATTATCAATCTAACTCATATTATTAGCCATATTATGTACATATGATCGATAGAACGACAATTACTATACTTATTACACTCACTATTATCAATCTAACTCATATTATTAACCATATTATGCAGATATGATCGATAGAACTACAATTACTATACCCATTACTCTTATTATTATCAATCTAACTCATATTATTAGCCATATTATGCTTATATGATCGATAGAACGACAATTACTGTACTTACTACTCTTATCATTATCGATCTAACTCATATTATTAGCCATATTATGCTTATATGATCGATAGAACGACAATTACTATACTTATTACTCTTATTATTATCAATCTAACTCATATTATTAGCCATATTATGCTTAAATGATCGATAGAACGACAATTACTATACTTATTACTCTTATTATTATCAATCTAACTCATATTATTAGCCATATTATGCTTAAATGATCGATAGAACGACAATTACTATACTTATTACTCTTATTATTATCAAGCTAACCCATATTATTAGCCATATTATGCTTATATGATCGACAGAACGACAATTACTATACTTATTATTCTTATTTTTATCAACCTAACTCATATTATTAGCCATATTATGCTTAAATGATCGATAGAACGACAATTACTATACTTATTACTCTTATTATTATCAATCTAACTCATATTATTAGCCATATTATGCTTAAATGATCGATAGAACGACAATTACTATACTTATTACTCTTATTATTATCAAGCTAACTCATATTATTAGCCATATTATGCTTATATGATCGATAGAACGACAATTACTATACTTATTACTCTTATTATTATCAATCTAACTCATATTATTAGCCATATTATGCTTAAATGATCGATAGAACGACAATTACTATACTTATTACTCTTATTATTATCAAGCTAACTCATATTATTAGCCATATTATGCTTATATGATCGACAGAACGACAATTACTATACTTATTATTCTTATTTTTATCAACCTAACTCATATTATTAGCCATATTATGCTTAAATGATCGATAGAACGACAATTACTATACTTACTACTCTTATTATTATCAATCTAACTCATATTATTAGCCATATTATGCTTAAATGATCGATAGAACGACAATTACTATACTTATTACTCTTATTATTATCAAGCTAACTCATATTATTAGCCATATTATGCTTATATGATCGACAGAACGACAATTACTATACTTATTATTCTTATTTTTATCAACCTAACTCATATTATTAGCCATATTATGCTTAAATGATCGATAGAACGACAATTACTATACTTATTACACTTATTATTATGAATCTAACTCATATTATTAACCATATTATGCAGATATGATCGATAGAACTACAATTACTATACTCATTACTCTTATTATTATCAATCTAACTCATATTATTAGCCATATTATGCTTATATAATCGATAGAACGGCAATTACTGTACTTATTACTCTTATCATTATCGATCTAACTCATATTATTAGCCATATTATGCTTATATGATCGATAGAACGACATTTTACTATACTTATTACTCTTATTATTATCAATCTAACTTATATTATTAGCCATATTATGCAGATATGATCGATAGAACGACAATTACTATACTTATTACACTCACTATTATCAATCTAACTCATATTATTAACAATATTATGCAGATATGATCGATAGCACGACATTTACTATACTTATTACTCCTATTATTATCAACCTAACTCATATTATTAGCCATATTATGCTTAAATGATCGATAGAACGACAATTACTATACTTATTACTCTTATTATTATGAATCTAACTCATATTATTAACCATATTATGCTTATATGATCGATAGAACGACAATTACTATACTTATTACTCTTATTATTATTAATCTAACTCATATTATTAACCATATTATGCTAATATGATCGATAAAACGACAATTACTATACTTGTTACACTCACTATTATCAATCTAACTCATATTATTAACCATATTATGCAGATATGATCGATAGCACGACATTTACTATACTTATTACTCCTATTATTATCAACCTAACTCATATTATTAGCCATATTATGCTTATATGATCGATAGAACGACAATTACTATACTTATTACTCTTATTATTATCAATCTAACTCATATTATTAGCCATATTATGCTTATATGATCGACAGAACGACAATTACTATACTTATTATTCTTATTTTTATCAACCTAACTCATATTATTAGCCATATTATGCTTAAATGATCGATAGAACGACAATTACTATACTTATTACTCTTATTATTATCAAGCTAACTCATATTATTAGCCTTATTATGCTGATATGATCGACAGAACGACAATTACTATACTTATTATTCTTATTTTTATCAACCTAACTCATATTATTAGCCATATTATGCTTAAATGATCGATAGAACGACAATTACTATACTTATTACTCTTATTATTATGAATCTAACTCATATTATTAACCATATTATGCTTATATGATCGATAGAACGACAATTACTATACTTATTACTCTTATTATTATTAATCTAACTCATATTATTAACCATATTATGCTAATATGATCGATAAAACGACAATTACTATACTCACTACTCTTATTATTATCAATCTAACTCATATTATTAGCCATATTATGCTTACATGATCGACAGAACGACCATTACTGCACATATTACACTTACTATTATCAATCGAACTCATATTATTAGCCATATTATGCTTATATGATCGATAGAACGACAATTACTATACCTATTACTCATACTATTATCAATCTAACTCATATTATTAGCCATATTATGCTTATATGATCGATAGAACGACAATTACTATACTTATTACTCTTATTATTATCAATCAAACTCATATTATTAGCCATATTATGTAGATATGATCGATAGAACGACAATTACTATACTTATTACACTCACTATTATCAATCTAACTCATATTATTAACCATATTATGCAGATATGATCGATAGAACTACAATTACTATACCCATTACTCTTATTATTATCAATCTAACTCATATTATTAGCCGTATTATGCTTATATGATCGATAGAACGACAATTACTGTACTTACTACTCTTATCATTATCGATCTAACGCATATTATTAGCCATATTATGCTTATATGATCGATAGAACGACAATTACTATACTTATTACTCTTATTATTATCCATCTAACTCATATTATTAGCCATATTATGCTTAAATGATCGATAGAACGACAATTACTATACTTATTACTCTTATTATTATCAATCTAACTCATATTATTAGCCATATTATGCTTAAATGATCGATAGAACGACAATTACTATACTTATTACTCTTATTATTATCAAGCTAACTCATATTATTAGCCATATTATGCTTATATGATCGACAGAACGACAATTACTATACTTATTATTCTTATTTTTATCAACCTAACTCATATTATTAGCCATATTATGCTTAAATGATCGATAGAACGACAATTACTATACTTATTACTCTTATTATTATCAATCTAACTCATATTATTAGCCATATTATGCTTAAATGATCGATAGAACGACAATTACTATACTTATTACTCTTATTATTATCAAGCTAACTCATATTATTAGCCATATTATGCTTATATGATCGACAGAACGACAATTACTATACTTATTATTCTTATTTTTATCAACCTAACACATATTATTAGCCATATTATGCTTAAATGATCGATAGAACGACAATTACTATACTTATTACTGTTATTATTATCAATCTAACTCATATTATTAGCCATATTATGCTTACATGATCGATAGAACGACAATTACTATACTTATTACTCTTATTATTATCAAGCTAACTCATATTATTAGCCATATTATGCTTATATGATCGATAGAACGACAATTACTATACTTATTACTCTTATTATTATGAATCTAACTCATATTATTAACCATATTATGCAGATATGATCGATAGAACTACAATTACTATACTCATTACTCTTATTATTATCAATCTAACTCATATTATTAGCCATATTATGCTTAAATGATCGATAGAACGACAATTACTATACTTATTACTCTTATTATTATCAAGCTAACTCATATTATTAGCCATATTATGCTTATATGATCAACAGAACGACAATTACTATACTTATTATTCTTATTTTTATCAACCTAACTCATATTATTAGACATATTATGCTTAAATGATCGATAGAACGACAATTACTATACTTATTACTCTTATTATTATCAATCTAACTCATATTATTAGCCATATTATGCTTAAATGATTGATAGAACGACAATTACTATACTTATTACTCTTATTATTATCAAGCTAACTCATATTATTAGCCATATTATGCTTAAATGATCGATAGAACGACAATTACTATACTTATTACTCTTATTATTATCAAGCTAACTCATATTATTAGCCATATTATGCTTATATGATCGACAGAACGACAATTACTATACTTATTATTCTTATTTTTATCAACCTAACTCATATTATTAGCCATATTATGCTTAAATGATCGATAGAACGACAATTACTATACTTATTACTCTTATTATTATCAATCTAACTCATATTATTAGCCATATTATGCTTAAATGATCGATAGAACGACAATTACTATACTTATTACTCTTATTATTATCAATCTAACTCATATTATTAGCCATATTATGCTTATATGATCGATAGAACGACAATTACTATACTTATTACTCTTATTATTATGAATCTAACTCATATTATTAACCATATTATGCAGATATGATCGATAGAATTACAATTACTATACTCATTACTCTTATTATTATCATTCTAACTCATATTATTAGGCATATTATGCTTAAATGATCGATAGAACGACAATTACTATACTTATTACTCTTATTATTATCAAGCTAACTCATATTATTAGCCATATTATGCTTATATGATCAACAGAACGACAATTACTATACTTATTATTCTTATTTTTATCAACCTAACTCATATTATTAGCCAAATTATGCTTAAATGATCGATAGAACGACAATTACTATACTTATTACTCTTATTATTATCAATCTAACTCATATTATTAGCCATATTATGCTTAAATGATCGATAGAACGACAATTACTATACTTATTACTCTTATTATTATGAATCTAACTCATAGTATTAACCATATTATGCAGATATGATCGATAGAACTACAATTACTATACTCATTACTCTTATTATTATCAATCTAACTCATATTATTAGCCATATTATGCTTATATAATCGATAGAACGACAATTACTGTACTTATTACTCTTATCATTATCGATCTAACTCATATTATTAGCCTTATTATGCTTATATGATCGATAGAACGACATTTTACTATACTTATTACTCTTATTATTATCAATCTAACTTATATTATCAGCCATATTATGCAGATATGATCGATAGAACGACAATTACTATACTTATTACACTCACCATTATCAATCTAACTCATATTATGAACAATATTATGCAGATATGATCGATAGCACGACATTTACTATACTTATTACTCTTATTATTATCAACCTAACTCATATTATTAGCCATATTATGCTTAAATGATCGATAGAACGACAATTACTATACTTATTACTCTTATTATTATTAATCTAACTCATATTATTAGCCATATTATGCTTATATGATCGACAGAACGACAATTACTATACTTATTATTCTTATTTTTATCAACCTAACTCATATTATTAGACATATTGTGCTTAAATGATCGATAGCACGACAATTACTATACTTATTACTCTTATTATTATGGATCTAACTCATATTATTAACCATATTATGCAGATATGATCGATAGAACGACAATTACTATACCCATTACTCTTATTATTATCAATCTAACTCATATTATTAGCCATATTATGCTTAAATGATCGATAGAACGACAATTACTATACTTATTACTGTTATTATTATCAATCTAACTCATATTATTAGCCATATTATGCTTACATGATCGATAGAACGACAATTACTATACTTATTACTCTTATTATTATCAAGCTAACTCATATTATTAGCCATATTATGCTTATATGATCGACAGAACGACAATTACTATACTTATTATTCTTATTTTTATCAACCTAACACATATTATTAGCCATATTATGCTTAAATGATCGATAGAACGACAATTACTATACTTATTACTGTTATTATTATCAATCTAACTCATATTATTAGCCATATTATGCTTACATGATCGATAGAACGACAATTACTATACTTATTACTCTTATTATTATCAAGCTAACTCATATTATTAGCCATATTATGCTTATATGATCGATAGAACGACAATTACTGTACTTATTACTCTTATTATTATGAATCTAACTCATATTATTAACCATATTATGCAGATATGATCGATAGAACTACAATTACTATACTTATTACTCTTATTATTATCAACCTAACTCATATTATTAGCCATATTATGCTTAAATGATCGATAGAACGACAATTACTATACTTATTACTCTTATTATTATTAATCTAACTCATATTATTAGCCATATTATGCTTATATGATCGACAGAACGACAATTACTATACTTATTATTCTTATTTTTATCAACCTAACTCATATTATTAGACATATTGTGCTTAAATGATCGATAGCACGACAATTACTATACTTATTACTCTTATTATTATGGATCTAACTCATATTATTAACCATATTATGCAGATATGATCGATAGAACGACAATTACTATACCCATTACTCTTATTATTATCAATCTAACTCATATTATTAGCCATATTATGCTTAAATGATCGATAGAACGACAATTACTATACTTATTACTGTTATTATTATCAATCTAACTCATATTATTAGCCATATTATGCTTACATGATCGATAGAACGACAATTACTATACTTATTACTCTTATTATTATCAAGCTAACTCATATTATTAGCCATATTATGCTTATATGATCGACAGAACGACAATTACTATACTTATTATTCTTATTTTTATCAACCTAACACATATTATTAGCCATATTATGCTTAAATGATCGATAGAACGACAATTACTATACTTATTACTGTTATTATTATCAATCTAACTCATATTATTAGCCATATTATGCTTACATGATCGATAGAACGACAATTACTATACTTATTACTCTTATTATTATCAAGCTAACTCATATTATTAGCCATATTATGCTTATATGATCGATAGAACGACAATTACTGTACTTATTACTCTTATTATTATGAATCTAACTCATATTATTAACCATATTATGCAGATATGATCGATAGAACTACAATTACTATACTCATTACTCTTATTATTATCAATCTAACTCATATTATTAGCCATATTATGCTTAAATGATCGATAGAACGACAATTACTATACTTATTACTCTTATTATTATCAAGCTAACTCATATTATTAGCCATATTATGCTTATATGATCAACAGAACGACAATTACTATACTTATTACTGTTATTATTATCAACCTAACTCATATTATTAGCCATATTATGCTTAAATGATCGATAGAACGACAATTACTATACTTATTACTCTTATTATTATGAATCTAACTCATATTATTAACCATATTATGCTTATATGATCGATAGAACGACAATTACTATACTTATTACTCTTATTATTATTAATCTAACTCATATTATTAACCATATTATGCTAATATGATCGATAAAACGACAATTACTATACTTGTTACACTCACTATTATCAATCTAACTCATATTATTAACCATATTATGCAGATATGATCGATAGCACGACATTTACTATACTTATTACTCCTATTATTATCAACCTAACTCATATTATTAGCCATATTATGCTTATATGATCGACAGAACGACAATTACTATACTTATTATTCTTATTTTTATCAACCTAACTCATATTATTAGCCATATTATGCTTAAATGATCGATAGCACGACAATTACTATACTTATTACTCTTATTATTATGAATCTAACTCATAGTATTAACCATATTATGCAGATATGATCGATAGAACTACAATTACTATACTCATTACTCTTATTATTATCAATCTAACTCATATTATTAGCCATATTATGCTTATATAATCGATAGAACGACAATTACTGTACTTATTACTCTTTACATTATCGATCTAACTCATATTATTAGCCTTATTATGCTTATATGATCGATAGAACGACATTTTACTATACTTATTACTCTTATTATTATCAATCTAACTTATATTATCAGCCATATTATGCAGATATGATCGATAGAACGACAATTACTATACTTATTACACTCACCATTATCAATCTAACTCATATTATTAACAATATTATGCAGATATGATCGATAGCACGACATTTACTATACTTATTACTCTTATTATTATCAACCTAACTCATATTATTAGCCATATTATGCTTAAATGATCGATAGAACGACAATTACTATACTTATTACTCTTATTATTATTAATCTAACTCATATTATTAGCCATATTATGCTTATATGATCGACAGAACGACAATTACTATACTTATTATTCTTATTTTTATCAACCTAACTCATATTATTAGACATATTGTGCTTAAATGATCGATAGCACGACAATTACTATACTTATTACTCTTATTATTATGGATCTAACTCATATTATTAACCATATTATGCAGATATGATCGATAGAACGACAATTACTATACCCATTACTCTTATTATTATCAATCTAACTCATATTATTAGCCATATTATGCTTAAATGATCGATAGAACGACAGTTACTATACTTATTACTCTTATTATTATCAAGCTAACTCATATTATTAGCCATATTATGCTTATATGATCGACAGAACGACAATTACTATACTTATTATTCTTATTTTTATCAACCTAACACATATTATTAGCCATATTATGCTTAAATGATCGATAGAACGACAATTACTATACTTATTACTGTTATTATTATCAATCTAACTCATATTATTAGCCATATTATGCTTACATGATCGATAGAACGACAATTACTATACTTATTACTCTTATTATTATCAAGCTAACTCATATTATTAGCCATATTATGCTTATATGATCGATAGAACGACAATTACTATACTTATTACTCTTATTATTATGAATCTAACTCATATTATTAACCATATTATGCAGATATGATCGATAGAACTACAATTACTATACTCATTACTCTTATTATTATCAATCTAACTCATATTATTAGCCATATTATGCTTAAATGATCGATAGAACGACAATTACTATACTTATTACTCTTATTATTATCAAGCTAACTCATATTATTAGCCATATTATGCTTATATGATCAACAGAACGACAATTACTATACTTATTACTGTTATTATTATCAACCTAACTCATATTATTAGCCATATTATGCTTAAATGATCGATAGAACGACAATTACTATACTTATTACTCTTATTATTATGAATCTAACTCATATTATTAACCATATTATGCTTATATGATCGATAGAACGACAATTACTATACTTATTACTCTTATTATTATTAATCTAACTCATATTATTAACCATATTATGCTAATATGATCGATAAAACGACAATTACTATACTTGTTACACTCACTATTATCAATCTAACTCATATTATTAACCATATTATGCAGATATGATCGATAGCACGACATTTACTATACTTATTACTCCTATTATTATCAACCTAACTCATATTATTAGCCATATTATGCTTATATGATCGACAGAACGACAATTACTATACTTATTATTCTTATTTTTATCAACCTAACTCATATTATTAGCCATATTATGCTTAAATGATCGATAGCACGACAATTACTATACTTATTACTCTTATTATTATGAATCTAACTCATATTATTAACCATATTATGCAGATATGATCGATAGAACTACAATTACTATACCCATTACTCTTATTATTATCAATCTAACTCATATTATTAGCCATATTATGCTTATATGATCGATAGAACGACAATTACTATACTCACTACTCTTATTATTATCAATCTAACTCATATTATTAGCCATATTATGCTTATATGATCGACAGAACGACAATTACTGTACTTATTACACTTACTGTTATCAATCTAACTCATATTATTAGCCATATTATGCTTATATGATCGATAGAACGACAATTACTATACTTATTACTCTTACTATTATCAATCTAACTCATATTATTAACCATATTATGCTTATATGATCGACAGAACGACAATTACTATACTTATTACACTTACTGTTATCAATCTAACTCATATTATTAGCCATATTATGCTTATATGATCGATAGAACGACAATTACTATACTTACTACTCTTACTATTATCAATCTAACTCATATTATTAACCATATTATGCTTAAATGATCGATAGAACGACAATTACTATACTTATTACTATTATTATTATCAATCTTACTCATATTATTAGCCATATTATGCATATATGATCGATAGAACGACAATTATTGTACTTATTACTCTTATCATTATCGATCTAACTCATATTATTAGCCATATTATGCATATATGATCGATAGAACGACAATTACTATACTTATTACACTTACTATTATCAATCTAACTCATATTATTAGCCATATTATGCATATATGATCGATAGAACGACAATTACTGTACTTATTGCTCTTATCATTATCGATCTAACTCATATTATTAGCCATATTATGCTTATATTATCGATAGAACGACAATTACAGTACTTATCACTGTTATTATTATCAATCTAACTCATATTATTAGCCATATTATGCATATATGATCGATAGAACGACAATTGCTATACTTATTACACGTACTATTATCAATCTAACTCATATTATTAACCATATTATGCTTATATGATCGATAGAACGACAATTACTATACTTATTACTCTTACTATTATCAATCTAACTCATATTATTAGCCATATTATGCACATATGATCGATAGAACGACAATTACTGTACTTATTACTCTTATCATTATCGATCTAACTCATATTATTAGCCATATTATGCTTATATTATCGATAGAACGACAATTACAGTACTTATCACTGTTATTATTATCAATCTAACTCATATTATTAGCCATATTATGCATATATGATCGATAGAACGACAATTGCTATACTTATTACACGTACTATTATCAATCTAACTCATATTATTAACCATATTATGCTTATATGATCGATAGAACGACAATTACTATACTTATTACTCTTACTATTATCAATCTAACTCATATTATTAGCCATATTATGCACATATGATCGATAGAACGACAATTACTGTACTTATTACTCTTATCATTATCGATATAACTCATATTATTAGCCATATTATGCTTATATTATCGATAGGACGACAATTACTGTACTTATTACTGTTATTATTATCAATCTAACTCATATTATTAGCCATATTATGCATATATGATCGATAGAACGACAATTGCTATACTTATTACACGTACTATTATCAATCTAACTCATATTATTAACCATATTATGCTTATATGATCGATAGAACGACAATTACTATACTTATTACTCTTACTATTATCAATCTAACTCATATTATTAGCCATATTATGCACATATGATCGATAGAACGACAATTACTGTACTTATTACTCTTATCATTATCGATATAACTCATATTATTAGCCATATTATGCTCATATTATCGATAGGACGACAATTACTGTACTTATTACTGTTATTATTATCAATCTAACTCATATTATTAGCCATATTATGCTTATATTATCGATAGAACGACAATTACTGTACTTATTACTGTTATTATTATCAATCTAACTCATATTATTAGCCATATTATGCATATATGATCGATGGAACGACAATTACTATACTTATTACACTTACTATTATCAATCTAACTCATATTATTAGCCATATTATGCACATACGATCGATAGAACGACAATTACTGTACTTATTACTCTTATCATTATCGATATAACTCATATTATTAGCCATATTATGCTTATATTATCGATAGGACGACAATTACTGTACTTATTACTGTTATTATTATCAATCTAACTCATATTATTAGCCATATTATGCATATATGATCGATAGAACGACAATTACTATACTTATTACTATTATTATTATCAATCTAACTCATATTCTTAACCATATTATGCTTATATGATCGAGAGAACGACAATTACTATACTTATTACTCTTATTGTTATCAATCTAACTCATATTACTATCCATATTATGCTTAAATGAGCGATAGAACGACAATTACTATATTTATTACTCTTATTATTATCAATCTGACTCATATTATTAGCCATATTATGCTTATATGATCGATAGAACGACAATTACTATACTCACTACTCTTATTATTATCCATCTAACTCATATTATTAGCCATATTATGCTTATATGATCGACAGAACGACAATTACTATACTTATTACACTTACTGTTATCAATCTAACTCATATTATTAGCCATATTATGCTTATATGATCGATAGAACGACAATTACTATACTTATTACTCTTACTATTATCAATCTAACTCATATTATTAACCATATTATGCTTATATGATCGACAGAACGACAATTACTATACTTATTACACTTACTGTTATCAATCTAACTCATATTATTAGCCATATTATGCTTATATGATCGATAGAACGACAATTACTATACTTACTACTCTTACTATTATCAATCTAACTCATATTATTAACCATATTATGCTTAAATGATCGATAGAACGACAATTACTATACTTATTACTATTATTATTATCAATCTTACTCATATTATTAGCCATATTATGCATATATGATCGATAGAACGACAATTATTGTACTTATTACTCTTATCATTATCGATCTAACTCATATTATTAGCCATATTATGCTTATATTATCGATAGAACGACAATTACTGTACTTATTACTGTTATTATTATCAATCTAACTCATATTATTAGCCATATTATGCATATATGATCGATAGAACGACAATTACTATACTTATTACACTTACTATTATCAATCTAACTCATATTATTAGCCATATTATGCATATATGATCGATAGAACGACAATTACTGTACTTATTGCTCTTATCATTATCGATCTAACTCATATTATTAGCCATATTATGCTTATATTATCGATAGAACGACAATTACAGTACTTATCACTGTTATTATTATCAATCTAACTCATATTATTAGCCATATTATGCATATATGATCGATAGTACGACAATTACTATACTTATTACACGTACTATTATCAATCTAACTCATATTATTAACCATATTATGCTTATATGATCGATAGAACGACAATTACTATACTTATTACTCTTACTATTATCAATCTAACTCATATTATTAGCCTTATTATGCACATATGATCGATAGAACGACAATTACTGTACTTACTACTCTTATCATTATCGATATAACTCATATTATTAGCCATATTATGCTTATATTATCGATAGGACGACAATTACTGTACTTATTACTGTTATTATTATCAATCTAACTCATATTATTAGCCATATTATGCTTGTATTATCGATAGAACGACAATTACTGTACTTATTACTGTTATTATTATCAATCTAACTCATATTATTAGCCATATTATGCATATATGATCGATAGAACGACAATTACTATACTTATCACACTTACTATTATCAATCTAACTCATATTATTAGCCATATTATGCACATATGATCGATAGAACGACAATTACTGTACTTATTACTCTTATCATTATCGATATAACTCATATTATTAGCCATATTATGCTTATATTATCGATAGGACGACAATTACTGTACTTATTACTGTTATTATTATCAATCTAACTCATATTATTAGCCATATTATGCATATATGATCGATAGAACGACAATTACTATACTTATTACACTTACTATTATCAACCTAACTCATATTATTAGCCATATTATGCTTATATGATCGATAGAACGACAATTACTATACTTATTATTCCTATTTTTATCAACCTAACTCATATTATTAGCCATATTATGCTTAAATGATCGATAGAACGACAATTACTATACTTATTACTCTTATTATTATGAATCTAACTCATATTATTAACCATATTATGCTTATATGATCGATAGAACGACAATTACTATACTTATTATTCCTATTTTTATCAACCTAACTCATATTATTAGCCATATTATGCTTAAATGATCGATAGAACGACAATTACTATACTTATTACTCTTATTATTATGAATCTAACTCATATTATTAACCATATTATGCAGATATGATCGTTAGAACTACAATTACTATACTCATTACTCTTATTATTATCAATCTAACTCATATTATTAGCCATATTATGCTTAAATGATCGATAGAACGACAATTACTATACTTATTACTCTTATCATTATCGATCTAACTCATATTATTAGCCATATTATGCTTATATGATCGATAGAACGACAATTACTATACTTATTACTCTTATTATTATCAATCTAACTCATATTATTAGCCATATTATGCTTAAATGATCGATAGAACGACAATTACTATACTTATTACTCTTATTATTATCAATCTAACTCATATTATTAGCCATATTATGCTTAAATGATCGATAGAACGACAATTACTATACTTATTACTCTTATTATTATCAAGCTAACTCATATTATTAGCCATATTATGCTTATATGATCGACAGAACGACAATTACTATACTTATTATTCTTATTTTTATCAACCTAACTCATATTATTAGCCATATTATGCTTAAATGATCGATAGAACGACAATTACTATACTTACTACTCTTATTATTATCAATCTAACTCATATTATTAGCCATATTATGCTTAAATGATCGATAGAACGACAATTACTATACTTATTACTCTTATTATTATCAAGCTAACTCATATTATTAGCCATATTATGCTTATATGATCGACAGAACGACAATTACTATACTTATTATTCTTATTTTTATCAACCTAACTCATATTATTAGCCATATTATGCTTAAATGATCGATAGAACGACAATTACTATACTTATTACACTTATTATTATGAATCTAACTCATATTATTAACCATATTATGCAGATATGATCGATAGAACTACAATTACTATACTCATTACTCTTATTATTATCAATCTAACTCATATTATTAGCCATATTATGCTTAAATGATCGATAGAACGACAATTACTATACTTATTACTCTTATTATTATCAAGCTAACTCATATTATTAACCATATTATGCAGATATGATCGATAGAACTACAATTACTATACTCATTACTCTTATTATTATCAATCTAACTCATATTATTAGCCATATTATGCTTAAATGATCGATAGAACGACAATTACTATACTTATTACTCTTATTATTATCAAGCTAACTCATATTATTAGCCTTATTATGCTGATATGATCGACAGAACGACAATTACTATACTTATTATTCTTATTTTTATCAACCTGACTCATATTATTAGCCATATTATGCTTAAATGATCGATAGAACGACAATTACTATACTTATTACTCTTATTATTATGAATCTAACTCATATTATTAACCATATTATGCTTATATGATCGATAGAACGACAATTACTATACTTATTACTCTTATTATTATTAATCTAACTCATATTATTAACCATATTATGCTAATATGATCGATAAAACGACAATTACTATACTCACTACTCTTATTATTATCAATCTAACTCATATTATTAGCCATATTATGCTTATATGATCGACAGAACGACCATTACTGCACATATTACACTTACTATTATCAATCGAACTCATATTATTAGCCATATTATGCTTATATGATCGATAGAACGACAATTACTATACCTATTACTCATACTATTATCAATCTAACTCATATTATTAGCCATATTATGCTTATATGATCGATAGAACGACAATTACTATACTTATTACTCTTATTATTATCAATCAAACTCATATTATTAGCCATATTATGTAGATATGATCGATAGAACGACAATTACTATACTTATTACACTCACTATTATCAATCTAACTCATATTATTAACCATATTATGCAGATATGATCGATAGAACTACAATTACTATACCCATTACTCTTATTATTATCAATCTAACTCATATTATTAGCCGTATTATGCTTATATGATCGATAGAACGACAATTACTGTACTTACTACTCTTATCATTATCGATCTAACGCATATTATTAGCCATATTATGCTTATATGATCGATAGAACGACAATTACTATACTTATTACTCTTATTATTATCCATCTAACTCATATTATTAGCCATATTATGCTTAAATGATCGATAGAACGACAATTACTATACTTATTACTCTTATTATTATCAATCTAACTCATATTATTAGCCATATTATGCTTAAATGATCGATAGAACGACAATTACTATACTTATTACTCTTATTATTATCAAGCTAACTCATATTATTAGCCATATTATGCTTATATGATCGACAGAACGACAATTACTATACTTATTATTCTTATTTTTATCAACCTAACTCATATTATTAGCCATATTATGCTTAAATGATCGATAGAACGACAATTACTATACTTATTACTCTTATTATTATCAATCTAACTCATATTATTAGCCATATTATGCTTAAATGATCGATAGAACGACAATTACTATACTTATTACTCTTATTATTATCAAGCTAACTCATATTATTAGCCATATTATGCTTATATGATCGACAGAACGACAATTACTATACTTATTATTCTTATTTTTATCAACCTAACACATATTATTAGCCATATTATGCTTAAATGATCGATAGAACGACAATTACTATACTTATTACTGTTATTATTATCAATCTAACTCATATTATTAGCCATATTATGCTTACATGATCGATAGAACGACAATTACTATACTTATTACTCTTATTATTATCAAGCTAACTCATATTATTAGCCATATTATGCTTATATGATCGATAGAACGACAATTACTATACTTATTACTCTTATTATTATGAATCTAACTCATATTATTAACCATATTATGCAGATATGATCGATAGAACTACAATTACTATACTCATTACTCTTATTATTATCAATCTAACTCATATTATTAGCCATATTATGCTTAAATGATCGATAGAACGACAATTACTATACTTATTACTCTTATTATTATCAATCTAACTCATATTATTAGCCATATTATGCTTAAATGATCGATAGAACGACAATTACTATACTTATTACTCTTATTATTATCAAGCTAACTCATATTATTAGCCATATTATGCTTATATGATCGACAGAACGACAATTACTATACTTATTATTCTTATTTTTATCAACCTAACTCATATTATTAGCCATATTATGCTTAAATGATTGATAGAACGACAATTACTATACTTATTACTCTTATTATTATCAAGCTAACTCATATTATTAGCCATATTATGCTTAAATGATCGATAGAACGACAATTACTATACTTATTACTCTTATTATTATCAAGCTAACTCATATTATTAGCCATATTATGCTTATATGATCGACAGAACGACAATTACTATACTTATTATTCTTATTTTTATCAACCTAACTCATATTATTAGCCATATTATGCTTAAATGATCGATAGAACGACAATTACTATACTTATTACTCTTATTATTATCAATCTAACTCATATTATTAGCCATATTATGCTTAAATGATCGATAGAACGACAATTACTATACTTATTACTCTTATTATTATCAAGCTAACTCATATTATTAGCCATATTATGCTTATATGATCGATAGAACGACAATTACTATACTTATTACTCTTATTATTATGAATCTAACTCATATTATTAACCATATTATGCAGATATGATCGATAGAATTACAATTACTATACTCATTACTCTTATTATTATCAATCTAACTCATATTATTAGGCATATTATGCTTAAATGATCGATAGAACGACAATTACTATACTTATTACTCTTATTATTATCAAGCTAACTCATATTATTAGCCATATTATGCTTATATGATCAACAGAACGACAATTACTATACTTATTATTCTTATTATTATCAAGCTAACTCATATTATTAGCCATATTATGCTTATATGATCGACAGAACGACAATTACTATACTTATTATTCTTATTTTTATCAACCTAACACATATTATTAGCCATATTATGCTTAAATGATCGATAGAACGACAATTACTATACTTATTACTGTTATTATTATCAATCTAACTCATATTATTAGCCATATTATGCTTACATGATCGATAGAACGACAATTACTATACTTATTACTCTTATTATTATCAAGCTAACTCATATTATTAGCCATATTATGCTTATATGATCGATAGAACGACAATTACTGTACTTATTACTCTTATTATTATGAATCTAACTCATATTATTAACCATATTATGCAGATATGATCGATAGAACTACAATTACTATACTCATTACTCTTATTATTATCAATCTAACTCATATTATTAGCCATATTATGCTTAAATGATCGATAGAACGACAATTACTATACTTATTACTCTTATTATTATCAAGCTAACTCATATTATTAGCCATATTATGCTTATATGATCAACAGAACGACAATTACTATACTTATTACTGTTATTATTATCAACCTAACTCATATTATTAGCCATATTATGCTTAAATGATCGATAGAACGACAATTACTATACTTATTACTCTTATTATTATGAATCTAACTCATATTATTAACCATATTATGCTTATATGATCGATAGAACGACAATTACTATACTTATTACTCTTATTATTATTAATCTAACTCATATTATTAACCATATTATGCTAATATGATCGATAAAACGACAATTACTATACTTGTTACACTCACTATTATCAATCTAACTCATATTATTAACCATATTATGCAGATATGATCGATAGCACGACATTTACTATACTTATTACTCCTATTATTATCAACCTAACTCATATTATTAGCCATATTATGCTTATATGATCGACAGAACGACAATTACTATACTTATTATTCTTATTTTTATCAACCTAACTCATATTATTAGCCATATTATGCTTAAATGATCGATAGAACGACAATTACTATACTTATTACTCTTATTATTATCAATCTAACTCATATTATTAGCCATATTATGCTTATATGATCGATAGAACGACAATTACTATACTTATTACTCTTATTATTATCAATCAAACTCATATTATTAGCCATATTATGTAGATATGATCGATAGAACGACAATTACTATACTTATTACACTCACTATTATCAATCTAACTCATATTATTAACCATATTATGCAGATATGATCGATAGAACTACAATTACTATACCCATTACTCTTATTATTATCAATCTAACTCATATTATTAGCCGTATTATGCTTATATGATCGATAGAACGACAATTACTGTACTTACTACTCTTATCATTATCGATCTAACGCATATTATTAGCCATATTATGCTTATATGATCGATAGAACGACAATTACTATACTTATTACTCTTATTATTATCCATATAACTCATATTATTAGCCATATTATGCTTAAATGATCGATAGAACGACAATTACTATACTTATTACTCTTATTATTATCAATCTAACTCATATTATTAGCCATATTATGCTTAAATGATCGATAGAACGACAATTACTATACTTATTACTCTTATTATTATCAAGCTAACTCATATTATTAGCCATATTATGCTTATATGATCGACAGAACGACAATTACTATACTTATTATTCTTATTTTCATCAACCTAACTCATATTATTAGCCATATTATGCTTAAATGATCGATAGAACGACAATTACTATACTTATTACTCTTATTATTATCAATCTAACTCATATTATTAGCCATATTATGCTTAAATGATCGATAGAACGACAATTACTATACTTATTACTCTTATTATTATCAAGCTAACTCATATTATTAGCCATATTATGCTTATATGATCGACAGAACGACAATTACTATACTTATTATTCTTATTTTTATCAACCTAACACATATTATTAGCCATATTATGCTTAAATGATCGATAGAACGACAATTACTATACTTATTACTGTTATTATTATCAATCTAACTCATATTATTAGCCATATTATGCTTACATGATCGATAGAACGACAATTACTATACTTATTACTCTTATTATTATCAAGCTAACTCATATTATTAGCCATATTATGCTTATATGATCGATAGAACGACAATTACTATACTTATTACTCTTATTATTATGAATCTAACTCATATTATTAACCATATTATGCAGATATGATCGATAGAACTACAATCACTATACTCATTACTCTTATTATTATCAATCTAACTCATATTATTAGCCATATTATGCTTAAATGATCGATAGAACGACAATTACTATACTTATTACTCTTATTATTATCAATCTAACTCATATTATTAGCCATATTATGCTTAAATGATCGATAGAACGACAATTACTATACTTATTACTCTTATTATTATCAAGCTAACTCATATTATTAGCATATTATGCTTATATGATCGACAGAACGACAATTACTATACTTATTATTCTTATTTTTATCAACCTAACTCATATTATTAGCCATATTATGCTTAAATGATTGATAGAACGACAATTACTATACTTATTACTCTTATTATTATCAAGCTAACTCATATTATTAGCCATATTATGCTTAAATGATCGATAGAACGACAATTACTATACTTATTACTCTTATTATTATCAAGCTAACTCATATTATTAGCCATATTATGCTTATATGATCGACAGAACGACAATTACTATACTTATTATTCTTATTTTTATCAACCTAACTCATATTATTAGCCATATTATGCTTAAATGATCGATAGAACGACAATTACTATACTTATTACTCTTATTATTATCAATCTAACTCATATTATTAGCCATATTATGCTTAAATGATCGATAGAACGACAATTACTATACTTATTACTCTTATTATTATCAAGCTAACTCATATTATTAGCCATATTATGCTTATATGATCGATAGAACGACAATTACTATACTTATTACTCTTATTATTATGAATCTAACTCATATTATTAACCATATTATGCAGATATGATCGATAGAATTACAATTACTATACTCATTACTCTTATTATTATCAATCTAACTCATATTATTAGGCATATTATGCTTAAATGATCGATAGAACGACAATTACTATACTTATTACTCTTATTATTATCAAGCTAACTCATATTATTAGCCATATTATGCTTATATGATCAACAGAACGACAATTACTATACTTATTATTCTTATTTTTATCAACCTAACTCATATTATTAGCCAAATTATGCTTAAATGATCGATAGAACGACAATTACTATACTTATTACTCTTATTATTATCAATCTAACTCATATTATTAGCCATATTATGCTTAAATGATCGATAGAACGACAATTACTATACTTATTACTCTTATTATTATGAATCTAACTGATAGTATGAACCATATTATGCAGATATGATCGATAGAACTACAATTACTATACTCATTACTCTTATTATTATCAATCTAACTCATATTATTAGCCATATTATGCTTATATAATCGATAGAACGACAATTACTGTACTTATTACTCTTATCATTATCGATCTAACTCATATTATTAGCCTTATTATGCTTATATGATCGATAGAACGACATTTTACTATACTTATTACTCTTATTATTATCAATCTAACTTATATTATCAGCCATATTATGCAGATATGATCGATAGAACGACAATTACTATACTTATTACACTCACCATTATCAATCTAACTCATATTATTAACAATATTATGCAGATATGATCGATAGCACGACATTTACTATACTTATTACTCTTATTATTATCAACCTAACTCATATTATTAGCCATATTATGCTTAAATGATCGATAGAACGACAATTACTATACTTATTACTCTTATTATTATTAATCTAACTCATATTATTAGCCATATTATGCTTATATGATCGACAGAACGACAATTACTATACTTATTATTCTTATTTTTATCAACCTAACTCATATTATTAGACATATTGTGCTTAAATGATCGATAGCACGACAATTACTATACTTATTACTCTTATTATTATGGATCTAACTCATATTATTAACCATATTATGCAGATATGATCGATAGAACGACAATTACTATACCCATTACTCTTATTATTATCAATCTAACTCATATTATTAGCCATATTATGCTTAAATGATCGATAGAACGACAATTACTATACTTATTACTGTTATTATTATCAATCTAACTCATATTATTAGCCATATTATGCTTACATGATCGATAGAACGACAATTACTATACTTATTACTCTTATTATTATCAAGCTAACTCATATTATTAGCCATATTATGCTTATATGATCGACAGAACGACAATTACTATACTTATTATTCTTATTTTTATCAACCTAACACATATTATTAGCCATATTATGCTTAAATGATCGATAGAACGACAATTACTATACTTATTACTGTTATTATTATCAATCTAACTCATATTATTAGCCATATTATGCTTACATGATCGATAGAACGACAATTACTATACTTATTACTCTTATTATTATCAAGCTAACTCATATTATTAGCCATATTATGCTTATATGATCGATAGAACGACAATTACTGTACTTATTACTCTTATTATTATGAATCTAACTCATATTATTAACCATATTATGCAGATATGATCGATAGAACTACAATTACTATACTTATTACTCTTATTATTATCAACCTAACTCATATTATTAGCCATATTATGCTTAAATGATCGATAGAACGACAATTACTATACTTATTACTCTTATTATTATTAATCTAACTCATATTATTAGCCATATTATGCTTATATGATCGACAGAACGACAATTACTATACTTATTATTCTTATTTTTATCAACCTAACTCATATTATTAGACATATTGTGCTTAAATGATCGATAGCACGACAATTACTATACTTATTACTCTTATTATTATGGATCTAACTCATATTATTAACCATATTATGCAGATATGATCGATAGAACGACAATTACTATACCCATTACTCTTATTATTATCAATCTAACTCATATTATTAGCCATATTATGCTTAAATGATCGATAGAACGACAATTACTATACTTATTACTGTTATTATTATCAATCTAACTCATATTATTAGCCATATTATGCTTACATGATCGATAGAACGACAATTACTATACTTATTACTCTTATTATTATCAAGCTAACTCATATTATTAGCCATATTATGCTTATATGATCGACAGAACGACAATTACTATACTTATTATTCTTATTTTTATCAACCTAACACATATTATTAGCCATATTATGCTTAAATGATCGATAGAACGACAATTACTATACTTATTACTGTTATTATTATCAATCTAACTCATATTATTAGCCATATTATGCTTACATGATCGATAGAACGACAATTACTATACTTATTACTCTTATTATTATCAAGCTAACTCATATTATTAGCCATATTATGCTTATATGATCGATAGAACGACAATTACTGTACTTATTACTCTTATTATTATGAATCTAACTCATATTATTAACCATATTATGCAGATATGATCGATAGAACTACAATTACTATACTCATTACTCTTATTATTATCAATCTAACTCATATTATTAGCCATATTATGCTTAAATGATCGATAGAACGACAATTACTATACTTATTACTCTTATTATTATCAAGCTAACTCATATTATTAGCCATATTATGCTTATATGATCAACAGAACGACAATTACTATACTTATTACTGTTATTATTATCAACCTAACTCATATTATTAGCCATATTATGCTTAAATGATCGATAGAACGACAATTACTATACTTATTACTCTTATTATTATGAATCTAACTCATATTATTAACCATATTATGCTTATATGATCGATAGAACGACAATTACTATACTTATTACTCTTATTATTATTAATCTAACTCATATTATTAACCATATTATGCTAATATGATCGATAAAACGACAATTACTATACTTGTTACACTCACTATTATCAATCTAACTCATATTATTAACCATATTATGCAGATATGATCGATAGCACGACATTTACTATACTTATTACTCCTATTATTATCAACCTAACTCATATTATTAGCCATATTATGCTTATATGATCGACAGAACGACAATTACTATACTTATTATTCTTATTTTTATCAACCTAACTCATATTATTAGCCATATTATGCTTAAATGATCGATAGCACGACAATTACTATACTTATTACTCTTATTATTATGAATCTAACTCATAGTATTAACCATATTATGCAGATATGATCGATAGAACTACAATTACTATACTCATTACTCTTATTATTATCAATCTAACTCATATTATTAGCCATATTATGCTTATATAATCGATAGAACGACAATTACTGTACTTATTACTCTTTACATTATCGATCTAACTCATATTATTAGCCTTATTATGCTTATATGATCGATAGAACGACATTTTACTATACTTATTACTCTTATTATTATCAATCTAACTTATATTATCAGCCATATTATGCAGATATGATCGATAGAACGACAATTACTATACTTATTACACTCACCATTATCAATCTAACTCATATTATTAACAATATTATGCAGATATGATCGATAGCACGACATTTACTATACTTATTACTCTTATTATTATCAACCTAACTCATATTATTAGCCATATTATGCTTAAATGATCGATAGAACGACAATTACTATACTTATTACTCTTATTATTATTAATCTAACTCATATTATTAGCCATATTATGCTTATATGATCGACAGAACGACAATTACTATACTTATTATTCTTATTTTTATCAACCTAACTCATATTATTAGACATATTGTGCTTAAATGATCGATAGCACGACAATTACTATACTTATTACTCTTATTATTATGGATCTAACTCATATTATTAACCATATTATGCAGATATGATCGATAGAACGACAATTACTATACCCATTACTCTTATTATTATCAATCTAACTCATATTATTAGCCATATTATGCTTAAATGATCGATAGAACGACAGTTACTATACTTATTACTCTTATTATTATCAAGCTAACTCATATTATTAGCCATATTATGCTTATATGATCGACAGAACGACAATTACTATACTTATTATTCTTATTTTTATCAACCTAACACATATTATTAGCCATATTATGCTTAAATGATCGATAGAACGACAATTACTATACTTATTACTGTTATTATTATCAATCTAACTCATATTATTAGCCATATTATGCTTACATGATCGATAGAACGACAATTACTATACTTATTACTCTTATTATTATCAAGCTAACTCATATTATTAGCCATATTATGCTTATATGATCGATAGAACGACAATTACTATACTTATTACTCTTATTATTATGAATCTAACTCATATTATTAACCATATTATGCAGATATGATCGATAGAACTACAATTACTATACTCATTACTCTTATTATTATCAATCTAACTCATATTATTAGCCATATTATGCTTAAATGATCGATAGAACGACAATTACTATACTTATTACTCTTATTATTATCAAGCTAACTCATATTATTAGCCATATTATGCTTATATGATCAACAGAACGACAATTACTATACTTATTACTGTTATTATTATCAACCTAACTCATATTATTAGCCATATTATGCTTAAATGATCGATAGAACGACAATTACTATACTTATTACTCTTATTATTATGAATCTAACTCATATTATTAACCATATTATGCTTATATGATCGATAGAACGACAATTACTATACTTATTACTCTTATTATTATTAATCTAACTCATATTATTAACCATATTATGCTAATATGATCGATAAAACGACAATTACTATACTTGTTACACTCACTATTATCAATCTAACTCATATTATTAACCATATTATGCAGATATGATCGATAGCACGACATTTACTATACTTATTACTCCTATTATTATCAACCTAACTCATATTATTAGCCATATTATGCTTATATGATCGACAGAACGACAATTACTATACTTATTATTCTTATTTTTATCAACCTAACTCATATTATTAGCCATATTATGCTTAAATGATCGATAGCACGACAATTACTATACTTATTACTCTTATTATTATGAATCTAACTCATATTATTAACCATATTATGCAGATATGATCGATAGAACTACAATTACTATACCCATTACTCTTATTATTATCAATCTAACTCATATTATTAGCCATATTATGCTTATATGATCGATAGAACGACAATTACTATACTCACTACTCTTATTATTATCAATCTAACTCATATTATTAGCCATATTATGCTTATATGATCGACAGAACGACAATTACTGTACTTATTACACTTACTGTTATCAATCTAACTCATATTATTAGCCATAT
This sequence comes from Megachile rotundata, assembly GCF_050947335.1. Taxonomy (NCBI): domain Eukaryota; kingdom Metazoa; phylum Arthropoda; class Insecta; order Hymenoptera; family Megachilidae; genus Megachile; species Megachile rotundata. The sequence continues at coordinate 116,714 of NW_027473929.1, forward strand.
TATGCTTATATGATCGATAGAACGACAATTACTATACTTATTACTCTTACTATTATCAATCTAACTCATATTATTAACCATATTATGCTTATATGATCGACAGAACGACAATTACTATACTTATTACACTTACTGTTATCAATCTAACTCATATTATTAGCCATATTATGCTTATATGATCGATAGAACGACAATTACTATACTTACTACTCTTACTATTATCAATCTAACTCATATTATTAACCATATTATGCTTAAATGATCGATAGAACGACAATTACTATACTTATTACTATTATTATTATCAATCTTACTCATATTATTAGCCATATTATGCATATATGATCGATAGAACGACAATTATTGTACTTATTACTCTTATCATTATCGATCTAACTCATATTATTAGCCATATTATGCATATATGATCGATAGAACGACAATTACTATACTTATTACACTTACTATTATCAATCTAACTCATATTATTAGCCATATTATGCATATATGATCGATAGAACGACAATTACTGTACTTATTGCTCTTATCATTATCGATCTAACTCATATTATTAGCCATATTATGCTTATATTATCGATAGAACGACAATTACAGTACTTATCACTGTTATTATTATCAATCTAACTCATATTATTAGCCATATTATGCATATATGATCGATAGAACGACAATTGCTATACTTATTACACGTACTATTATCAATCTAACTCATATTATTAACCATATTATGCTTATATGATCGATAGAACGACAATTACTATACTTATTACTCTTACTATTATCAATCTAACTCATATTATTAGCCATATTATGCACATATGATCGATAGAACGACAATTACTGTACTTATTACTCTTATCATTATCGATCTAACTCATATTATTAGCCATATTATGCTTATATTATCGATAGAACGACAATTACAGTACTTATCACTGTTATTATTATCAATCTAACTCATATTATTAGCCATATTATGCATATATGATCGATAGAACGACAATTGCTATACTTATTACACGTACTATTATCAATCTAACTCATATTATTAACCATATTATGCTTATATGATCGATAGAACGACAATTACTATACTTATTACTCTTACTATTATCAATCTAACTCATATTATTAGCCATATTATGCACATATGATCGATAGAACGACAATTACTGTACTTATTACTCTTATCATTATCGATATAACTCATATTATTAGCCATATTATGCTTATATTATCGATAGGACGACAATTACTGTACTTATTACTGTTATTATTATCAATCTAACTCATATTATTAGCCATATTATGCATATATGATCGATAGAACGACAATTGCTATACTTATTACACGTACTATTATCAATCTAACTCATATTATTAACCATATTATGCTTATATGATCGATAGAACGACAATTACTATACTTATTACTCTTACTATTATCAATCTAACTCATATTATTAGCCATATTATGCACATATGATCGATAGAACGACAATTACTGTACTTATTACTCTTATCATTATCGATATAACTCATATTATTAGCCATATTATGCTCATATTATCGATAGGACGACAATTACTGTACTTATTACTGTTATTATTATCAATCTAACTCATATTATTAGCCATATTATGCTTATATTATCGATAGAACGACAATTACTGTACTTATTACTGTTATTATTATCAATCTAACTCATATTATTAGCCATATTATGCATATATGATCGATGGAACGACAATTACTATACTTATTACACTTACTATTATCAATCTAACTCATATTATTAGCCATATTATGCACATACGATCGATAGAACGACAATTACTGTACTTATTACTCTTATCATTATCGATATAACTCATATTATTAGCCATATTATGCTTATATTATCGATAGGACGACAATTACTGTACTTATTACTGTTATTATTATCAATCTAACTCATATTATTAGCCATATTATGCATATATGATCGATAGAACGACAATTACTATACTTATTACTATTATTATTATCAATCTAACTCATATTCTTAACCATATTATGCTTATATGATCGAGAGAACGACAATTACTATACTTATTACTCTTATTGTTATCAATCTAACTCATATTACTATCCATATTATGCTTAAATGAGCGATAGAACGACAATTACTATATTTATTACTCTTATTATTATCAATCTGACTCATATTATTAGCCATATTATGCTTATATGATCGATAGAACGACAATTACTATACTCACTACTCTTATTATTATCCATCTAACTCATATTATTAGCCATATTATGCTTATATGATCGACAGAACGACAATTACTATACTTATTACACTTACTGTTATCAATCTAACTCATATTATTAGCCATATTATGCTTATATGATCGATAGAACGACAATTACTATACTTATTACTCTTACTATTATCAATCTAACTCATATTATTAACCATATTATGCTTATATGATCGACAGAACGACAATTACTATACTTATTACACTT
>NW_027473930.1:0-118886 GCF_050947335.1 Megachile rotundata
AATAAGTATAGTAATTGTCGTTCTATCGATAATATAAGCATAATATGGCTAATAATATGAGTTAGATTGATAATAATAAGAGTAATAACTACAGTAATTGTCGTTCTATCGATCATATAAGCATAATAAGGCTAATAATATGAGTTAGAGTGATAATACTAAGAGTAGTGAGTATAGTAATTCTCATTCTATCGATCATATAAGTATAATATGGCTAATAATATGAGTTAGATTGATAATAATAACAGTAATAAGTATAGTAATTGTCGTTCTATCGATAATATAAGCATAATATGGCTAATAATATGAGTTAGATTGATAATAATAAGAGTAATAAGTATAGTATTTGTCGTTCTATCGATCATGTAAGCATGATATGGCTAATAATACGAGTTAGATTGATAATAATAAGAGTAATAAGTATAGTAATTGTCGTACTATCGATCATATAAGCATAATATGGCTAATAATATGAGTTAGATTGATAATAATAAGAGTAATAAGTATAGTATTTGTCGTTCTATCGATCATATAAGCATAATATGGCTAATAATATGAGTTAGATTGATAATAATAAGAGTAATAAGTATAGTAATTGTCGTTCTATCGATTATTTAAGCATAATATGGGTAATAATATGAGTTAGAGTGATAATACTAAGAGTAGTGAGTATAGTAATTCTCATTCTATCGATCATTTAAGCATAATATGGCTAATAATATGAGTTAGATTGATAATAATAAGAGTAATAAGTATAGTATTTGTCGTTCTATCGATCATGTAAGCATAATATGGCTAATAATACGAGTTAGATTGATAATAATAAGAGTAATGAGTATAGCAATTGTAGATCTATCGATCATTTAAGCATAATATGGCTAATAATATGAGTTAGATTGATAATAATGACAGTAATAAGTATAGTAATTGTCGTTCTATCGATAATATAAGCATAATATGGCTAATAATATGAGTTAGATTGATAATAATAAGAGTAATAACTACAGTAATTGTCGTTCTATCGATCATATAAGCATAATAAGGCTAATAATATGAGTTAGAGTGATAATACTAAGAGTAGTGAGTATAGTAATTCTCATTCTATCGATCATATAAGTATAATATGGCTAATAATATGAGTTAGATTGATAATAATAACAGTAATAAGTATAGTAATTGTCGTTCTATCGATAATATAAGCATAATATGGCTAATAATATGAGTTAGATTGATAATAATAAGAGTAATAAGTATAGTATTTGTCGTTCTATCGATCATGTAAGCATGATATGGCTAATAATACGAGTTAGATTGATAATAATAAGAGTAATAAGTATAGTAATTGTCGTACTATCGATCATATAAGCATAATATGGCTAATAATATGAGTTAGATTGATAATAATAAGAGTAATAAGTATAGTATTTGTCGTTCTATCGATCATATAAGCATAATATGGCTAATAATATGAGTTAGATTGATAATAATAAGAGTAATAAGTATAGTAATTGTCGTTCTATCGATTATTTAAGCATAATATGGGTAATAATATGAGTCAGATTGATAATAATAACAGTAATAAGTATAGTAATTGTCGTTCTATCGATAATATAACCATAATATGGCTAGTAATATGAGTTAGATTGATGATACTAAGAGTAGTGAGTATAGTAATTCTCGTTCTATCGATCATATAAGCATAATATGGCTAATAATATGAGTTAGATTGATAATAATAAGAGTAATAACTACAGTAATTCTCGTTCTATCGATCATATAAGCATAATAAGGCTAATAATATGAGTTAGATTGATAACAATAAGAGTAATAAGTATAGTAAATGTCGTTCTCTCGATCATATAAGCATAATATGGCTAATAATATGAGTTAGAGTGATAATACTAAGAGTAGTGAGTATAGTAATTCTCATTCTATCGATCATTTAAGCATAATATGGCTAATAATATGAGTTAGATTGATAATAATAACAGTAATAAGTATAGTAATTGTCGTTCTATCGATGATATAACCATAATATGGCTAATAATATGAGTTAGATTGATAATACTAAGAGTAGTGAGTATAGTAATTCTCGTTCTATCGATCATATAAGCATAATATGGCTAATAATATGAGTTAGATTGATAATAATAAGAGTAATAAGTATAGTAATTGTCGTTCTCTCGATCATATAAGCATAATATGGCTAATAATATGAGTTAGAGTGATAGTACTAAGAGTAGTGAGTATAGTAATTCTCATTCCATCGATCATATAAGCATAATATGGCTAATAATATGAGTTAGATTGATAATAATAACAGTAATAAGTATAGTAATTGTCGTTCTGTCGATAATATAAGCATAATATGGCTAATAATATGAGTTAGATTGATAATACTAAGAGTAGCGAGTATAGTAATTGTCGTTCTATCGATCATATAAGCATAATATGGCTAATAATATGAGTTAGATTGATAATAATAAGAGTAATAAGTATAGTATTTGTCGTTCTATCGATCATGTAAGCATAATATGGCTAATAATACGAGTTAGATTGATAATAATAAGAGTAATGAGTATAGCAATTGTAGATCTATCGATCATTTAAGCATAATATGGCTAATAATATGAGTTAGATTGATAATAATGACAGTAATAAGTATAGTAATTGTCGTTCTATCGATAATATAAGCATAATATGGCTAATAATATGAGTTAGATTGATAATACTAAGAGTAGTGAGTATAGTAATTGTCGTTCTATCGATCATATAAGCATAATATGGCTAATAATATGAGTTAGATTGATAATAATAAGAGTAATAAGTATAGTATTTGTCGTTCTATCGATCATGTAAGCATAATATGGCTAATAATACGAGTTAGATTGATAATAATAAGAGTAATGAGTATAGCAATTGTAGATCTATCGATCATTTAAGCATAATATGGCTAATAATATGAGTTAGATTGATAATAATGACAGTAATAAGTATAGTAATTGTCGTTCTATCGATAATATAAGCATAATATGGCTAATAATATGAGTTAGATTGATAATACTAAGAGTAGTGAGTATAGTAATTGTCGTTCTATCGATCATATAAGCATAATATGGCTAATAATATGAGTTAGATTGATAATAATAAGAGTAATAAGTATAGTATTTGTCGTTCTATCGATCATGTAAGCATAATATGGCTAATAATACGTGTTAGATTGATAATAATAAGAGTAATGAGTATAGCAATTGTAGATCTATCGATCATTTAAGCATAATATGGCTAATAATATGAGTTAGATTGATAATAATGACAGTAATAAGTATAGTAATTGTCGTTCTATCGATAATATGATCATAATATGGCTAATAATATGAGTTAGATTGATAATACTAAGAGTAGTGAGTATAGTAATTCTCGTTCTATCGATCATATAAGCATAATATGGCTAATAATATGAGTTAGATTGATAATAATAAGAGTAATAAGTATAGTATTTGTCGTTCTATCGATCATATAAGCATAATATGGCTAATAATATGAGTTAGATTGATAATAATAAGAGTAATGAGTAGAGTAATTGTAGTTCTATCGATCATATAAGCATAATAAGGCTAATAATATGAGTTAGAGTGATAATACTAAGAGTAGCGAGTATAGTAATTCTCATTCTATCGATCATATAAGCATAATATGGCTAATAATATGAGTTAGATTGATAATAATAAGAGTAATAAGTATAGTATTTGTCGTTCTATCGATCATGTAAGCATAATATGGCTAATAATACGAGTTAGATTGATAACAATAAGAGTAATAAGTATAGTAATTGTCGTTCTCTCGATCATATAAGCATAATATGGCTAATAATATGAGTTAGATTGATAATACTAAGAGTAGTGAGTATAGTAATTCTCGTTCTATCGATCATATAAGCATAATATGGCTAATAATATGAGTTAGATTGATAATAATAAGAGTAATAACTACAGTAATTGTCGTTCTATCGATCATATAAGCATAATAAGGCTAATAATATGAGTTAGATTGATAACAATAAGAGTAATAAGTATAGTAATTGTCGTTCTCTCGATCATATAAGCACAATATGGCTAATAATATGAGTTAGAGTGATAATACTAAGAGTAGTGAGTATAGTAATTCTCATTCTATCGATCATTTAAGCATAATATGGCTAATAATATGAGTTAGATTGATAATAATAACAGTAATAAGTATAGTAATTGTCGTTCTATCGATAATATAACCATAATATGGCTAATAATATGAGTTAGATTGATAATACTAAGAGTAGTGAGTATAGTAATTCTCGTTCTATCGATAATATAAGCATAATATGGCTAATAATATGAGTTAGATTGATAATAATAAGAGTAATAAGTATAGTAATTGTCGTTCTATCGATAATATAATCATAATATGGCTAATAATATGAGTTAGATTGATAATACTAAGAGTAGTGAGTATAGTAATTCTCGTTCTATCGATCATATAAGCATAATATGGCTAATAATATGAGTTAGATTGATAATAATAACAGTAATAAGTATAGTAATTGTCGTTCTGTCGATAATATAAGCATAATATGGCTAATAATATGAGTTAGATTGATAATACTAAGAGTAGCGAGTATAGTAATTGTCGTTCTATCGATCATATAAGCATAATATGGCTAATAATATGAGTTAGATTGATAATAATAAGAGTAATAAGTATAGTATTTGTCGTTCTCTCGATCATATAAGCATAATATGGCTAATAATATGAGTTAGAGTGATAGTACTAAGAGTAGTGAGTATAGTAATTCTCATTCCATCGATCATATAAGCATAATATGGCTAATAATATGAGTTAGATTGATAATAATAACAGTAATAAGTATAGTAATTGTCGTTCTGTCGATAATATAAGCATAATATGGCTAATAATATGAGTTAGATTGATAATACTAAGAGTAGCGAGTATAGTAATTGTCGTTCTATCGATCATATAAGCATAATATGGCTAATAATATGAGTTAGATTGATAATAATAAGAGTAATAAGTATAGTATTTGTCGTTCTATCGATCATGTAAGCATAATATGGCTAATAATACGAGTTAGATTGATAATAATAAGAGTAATGAGTATAGCAATTGTAGATCTATCGATCATTTAAGCATAATATGGCTAATAATATGAGTTAGATTGATAATAATGACAGTAATAAGTATAGTAATTGTCGTTCTATCGATAATATAAGCATAATATGGCTAATAATATGAGTTAGATTGATAATACTAAGAGTAGTGAGTATAGTAATTGTCGTTCTATCGATCATATAAGCATAATATGGCTAATAATATGAGTTAGATTGATAATAATAAGAGTAATAAGTATAGTATTTGTCGTTCTATCGATCATGTAAGCATAATATGGCTAATAATACGTGTTAGATTGATAATAATAAGAGTAATGAGTATAGCAATTGTAGATCTATCGATCATTTAAGCATAATATGGCTAATAATATGAGTTAGATTGATAATAATGACAGTAATATGTATAGTAATTGTCGTTCTATCGATAATATGATCATAATATGGCTAATAATATGAGTTAGATTGATAATACTAAGAGTAGTGAGTATAGTAATTGTCGTTCTATCGATCATATAAGCATAATATGGCTAATAATATGAGTTAGATTGATAATAATAAGAGTAATAAGTATAGTATTTGTCGTTCTATCGATCATGTAAGCATAATATGGCTAATAATATGAGTTAGATTGATAATAATAAGAGTAATGAGTAGAGTAATTGTAGTTCTATCGATCATATAAGCATAATAAGGCTAATAATATGAGTTAGAGTGATAATACTAAGAGTAGCGAGTATAGTAATTCTCATTCTATCGATCATATAAGCATAATATGGCTAATAATATGAGTTAGATTGATAATAATAAGAGTAATAAGTATAGTATTTGTCGTTCTATCGATCATGTAAGCATAATATGGCTAATAATACGAGTTAGATTGATAACAATAAGAGTAATAAGTATAGTAATTGTCGTTCTCTCGATCATATAAGCATAATATGGCTAATAATATGAGTTAGATTGATAATACTAAGAGTAGTGAGTATAGTAATTCTCGTTCTATCGATCATATAAGCATAATATGGCTAATAATATGAGTTAGATTGATAATAATAAGAGTAATAACTACAGTAATTGTCGTTCTATCGATCATATAAGCATAATAAGGCTAATAATATGAGTTAGATTGATAACAATAAGAGTAATAAGTATAGTAATTGTCGTTCTCTCGACCATATAAGCATAATATGGCTAATAATATGAGTTAGAGTGATAATACTAAGAGTAGTGAGTATAGTAATTCTCATTCTATCGATCATTTAAGCATAATATGGCTAATAATATGAGTTAGATTGATAATAATAACAGTAATAAGTATAGTAATTGTCGTTCTATCGATAATATAACCATAATATGGCTAATAATATGAGTTAGATTGATAATACTAAGAGTAGTGAGTATAGTAATTCTCGTTCTATCGATAATATAAGCATAATATGGCTAATAATATGAGTTAGATTGATAATAATAAGAGTAATAAGTATAGTAATTGTCGTTCTATCGATAATATAATCATAATATGGCTAATAATATGAGTTAGATTGATAATACTAAGAGTAGTGAGTATAGTAATTCTCGTTCTATCGATCATATAAGCATAATATGGCTAATAATATGAGTTAGATTGATAATAATAAGAGTAATAAGTATAGTATTTGTCGTTCTATCGATCATATAAGCATAATATGGCTAATAATATGAGTTAGATTGATAATAATAAGAGTAATGAGTATAGTAATTGTAGTTCTATCGATCATTTAAGCAAAATATGGCTAATAATATGGGTTAGATTGATAATAAAAAGAGTAATGAGTATAGTAATTGTAGTTCTATCGATCATTTAAGCATAATATGGCTAATAATATGAGTTAGATTGATAATACTAAGAGTAGTGAGTATAGTAATTGTCGTTCTATCGATCATATAAGCATAATATGGCTAATAATATGAGTTAGATTGATAATACTAAGAGTAGTGAGTATAGTAATTCTCGTTCTATCGATCATATAAGCATAATATGGCTAATAATATGAGTTAGATTGATAATAATAAGAGTAATGGGTATAGTAATTGTAGTTCTATCGATCATTTAAGCATAATATGGCTAATAATATGAGTTAGATTGATAATATTAAGAGTAGTGAGTATAGAAATTCCCGTTCTATCGATCATATAAGCATAATATGGCTAATAATATGAGTTAGATTGATAATAATAAGAGTAATAACTACAGTAATTGTCGTTCTATCGATCATATAAGCATAATAAGGCTAATAATATGAGTTAGAGTGATAATACTAAGAGTAGTGAGTATAGTAATTCTCATTCTATCGATCATATAAGTATAATATGGCTAATAATATGAGTTAGATTGATAATAATAACAGTAATAAGTATAGTAATTGTCGTTCTATCGATAATATAAGCATAATATGGCTAATAATATGAGTTAGATTGATAATAATAAGAGTAATAAGTATAGTATTTGTCGTTCTATCGATCATGTAAGCATGATATGGCTAATAATACGAGTTAGATTGATAATAATAAGAGTAATAAGTATAGTAATTGTCGTACTATCGATCATATAAGCATAATATGGCTAATAATATGAGTTAGATTGATAATAATAAGAGTAATAAGTATAGTATTTGTCGTTCTATCGATCATGTAAGCATAATATGGCTAATAATATGAGTTAGATTGATAATAATAAGAGTAATAAGTATAGTAATTGTCGTTCTATCGATTATTTAAGCATAATATGGGTAATAATATGAGTCAGATTGATAATAATAACAGTAATAAGTATAGTAATTTTCGTTCTATCGATAATATAAACATAATATGGCTAATAATATGAGTTAGATTGATAATCCTAAGAGTAGTGAGTATAGTTATTCTCGTTCTATCGATCATATAAGCATAATATGGCTAATAATATGAGGTAGATTGATAATAATAACAGTAATAGGTATAGTAATTGTCGTTCTATCGATAATATAAGCATAATATGGCTAATAATATGAGTTAGATTGATAATACTAAGAGTAATAAGTATAGTATTTGTCGTTCTATCGATAATATAAGCATAATATGGCTAATAATATGAGTTAGATTGATAATAATAAGAGTAATAAGTATAGTATTTGTCGTTCTATCGATCATGTAAGCATGATATGGCTAATAATACGAGTTAGATTGATAATAATAAGAGTAATAAGTATAGTAATTGTCGTACTATCGATCATATAAGCATAATATGGCTAATAATATGAGTTAGATTGATAATAATAAGAGTAATAAGTATAGTAATTGTCGTTCTATCGATCATTTAAGCATAATATGGGTAATAATATGAGTCAGATTGATAATAATAACAGTAATAAGTATAGTAATTGTCGTTCTATCGATAATATAAACATAATATGGCTAATAATATGAGTTAGATTGATAATCCTAAGAGGAGTGAGTATAGTAATTCTCGTTCTATCGATCATATAAGCATAATATGGCTAATAATATGAGTTAGATTGATAATAATAAGAGTAATAAGTATAGTAATTGTAGTTCTATCGATCATTTAAGCATAATATGGCTAATAATATGAGTTAGATTGATAATATTACGAGTAGTGAGTATAGAAATTCCCGTTCTATCGATCATATAAGCATAATATGGCTAATAATATGAGTTAGATTGATAATAATAAGAGTAATAACTACAGTAATTGTCGTTCTATCGATCATATAAGCATAATAAGGCTAATAATATGAGTTAGAGTGATAATACTAAGAGTAGTGAGTATAGTAATTCTCATTCTATCGATCATATAAGTATAATATGGCTAATAATATGAGTTAGATTGATAATAATAACAGTAATAAGTATAGTAATTGTCGTTCTATCGATAATATAAACATAATATGGCTAATAATATGAGTTAGATTGATAATCCTAAGAGGAGTGAGTATAGTAATTCTCGTTCTATCGATCATATAAACATAATATGGCTAATAATATGAGTTAGATTGATAATCCTAAGAGGAGTGAGTATAGTAATTCTCGTTCTATCGATCATATAAGCATAATATGGCTAATAATATGAGTTAGATTGATAATAATAAGAGTAATAAGTATAGTATTTGTCGTTCTCTCGATCATATAAGCATAATATGGCTAATAATACGAGTTAGAGTGATAGTACTAAGAGTAGTGAGTATAGTAATTCTCATTCCATCGATCATATAAGCATAATATGGCTAATAATATGAGTTAGATTGATAATAATAAGAGTAATGAGTAGAGTAATTGTAGTTCTATCGATCGTATCTGCATAATATGGTTAATAATATGAGTTAGATTGATAATAATAAGAGTAGTAAGGATAGTAATTGTCGTTCTATCGATTATTTAAGCATAATATGGGTAATAATATGAGTCAGATTGATAATAATAACAGTAATAAGTATAGTAATTGTCGTTCTATCGATAATATAAGCATAATATGGCTAATAATATGAGTTAGATTGATAATAATAAGAGTAATAAGTATAGTATTTGTCGTTCTATCGATCATGTAAGCATGATATGGCTAATAATACGAGTTAGATTGATAATAATAAGAGTAATAAGTATAGTAATTGTCGTACTATCGATCATATAAGCATAATATGGCTAATAATATGAGTTAGATTGATAATAATAAGAGTAATAAGTATAGTATTTGTCGTTCTATCGATCATATAAGCATAATATGGCTAATAATATGAGTTAGATTGATAATAATAAGAGTAATAAGTATAGTAATTGTCGTTCTATCGATTATTTAAGCATAATATGGGTAATAATATGAGTCAGATTGATAATAATAACAGTAATAAGTATAGTAATTGTCGTTCTATCGATAATATAACCATAATATGGCTAGTAATATGAGTTAGATTGATGATACTAAGAGTAGTGAGTATAGTAATTCTCGTTCTATCGATCATATAAGCATAATATGGCTAATAATATGAGTTAGATTGATAATAATAAGAGTAATAACTACAGTAATTCTCGTTCTATCGATCATATAAGCATAATAAGGCTAATAATATGAGTTAGATTGATAACAATAAGAGTAATAAGTATAGTAAATGTCGTTCTCTCGATCATATAAGCATAATATGGCTAATAATATGAGTTAGAGTGATAATACTAAGAGTAGTGAGTATAGTAATTCTCATTCTATCGATCATTTAAGCATAATATGGCTAATAATATGAGTTAGATTGATAATAATAACAGTAATAAGTATAGTAATTGTCGTTCTATCGATAATATAACCATAATATGGCTAATAATATGAGTTAGATTGATAATACTAAGAGTAGTGAGTATAGTAATTCTCGTTCTATCGATCATATAAGCATAATATGGCTAATAATATGAGTTAGATTGATAATAATAAGAGTAATAAGTATAGTAATTGTCGTTCTCTCGATCATATAAGCATAATATGGCTAATAATATGAGTTAGAGTGATAGTACTAAGAGTAGTGAGTATAGTAATTCTCATTCCATCGATCATATAAGCATAATATGGCTAATAATATGAGTTAGATTGATAATAATAACAGTAATAAGTATAGTAATTGTCGTTCTGTCGATAATATAAGCATAATATGGCTAATAATATGAGTTAGATTGATAATACTAAGAGTAGCGAGTATAGTAATTGTCGTTCTATCGATCATATAAGCATAATATGGCTAATAATATGAGTTAGATTGATAATAATAAGAGTAATAAGTATAGTATTTGTCGTTCTATCGATCATGTAAGCATAATATGGCTAATAATACGAGTTAGATTGATAATAATAAGAGTAATGAGTATAGCAATTGTAGATCTATCGATCATTTAAGCATAATATGGCTAATAATATGAGTTAGATTGATAATAATGACACTAATAAGTATAGTAATTGTCGTTCTATCGATAATATAAGCATAATATGGCTAATAATATGAGTTAGATTGATAATACTAAGAGTAGTGAGTATAGTAATTGTCGTTCTATCGATCATATAAGCATAATATGGCTAATAATATGAGTTAGATTGATAATAATAAGAGTAATAAGTATAGTATTTGTCGTTCTATCGATCATGTAAGCATAATATGGCTAATAATACGAGTTAGATTGATAATAATAAGAGTAATGAGTATAGCAATTGTAGATCTATCGATCATTTAAGCATAATATGGCTAATAATATGAGTTAGATTGATAATAATGACAGTAATAAGTATAGTAATTGTCGTTCTATCGATAATATAAGCATAATATGGCTAATAATATGAGTTAGATTGATAATAATAAGAGTAATAACTACAGTAATTGTCGTTCTATCGATCATATAAGCATAATAAGGCTAATAATATGAGTTAGAGTGATAATACTAAGAGTAGTGAGTATAGTAATTCTCATTCTATCGATCATATAAGTATAATATGGCTAATAATATGAGTTAGATTGATAATAATAACAGTAATAAGTATAGTAATTGTCGTTCTATCGATAATATAAGCATAATATGGCTAATAATATGAGTTAGATTGATAATAATAAGAGTAATAAGTATAGTATTTGTCGTTCTATCGATCATGTAAGCATGATATGGCTAATAATACGAGTTAGATTGATAATAATAAGAGTAATAAGTATAGTAATTGTCGTACTATCGATCATATAAGCATAATATGGCTAATAATATGAGTTAGATTGATAATAATAAGAGTAATAAGTATAGTATTTGTCGTTCTATCGATCATATAAGCATAATATGGCTAATAATATGAGTTAGATTGATAATAATAAGAGTAATAAGTATAGTAATTGTCGTTCTATCGATTATTTAAGCATAATATGGGTAATAATATGAGTTAGAGTGATAATACTAAGAGTAGTGAGTATAGTAATTCTCATTCTATCGATCATTTAAGCATAATATGGCTAATAATATGAGTTAGATTGATAATAATAAGAGTAATAAGTATAGTATTTGTCGTTCTATCGATCATGTAAGCATAATATGGCTAATAATACGAGTTAGATTGATAATAATAAGAGTAATGAGTATAGCAATTGTAGATCTATCGATCATTTAAGCATAATATGGCTAATAATATGAGTTAGATTGATAATAATGACAGTAATAAGTATAGTAATTGTCGTTCTATCGATAATATAAGCATAATATGGCTAATAATATGAGTTAGATTGATAATAATAAGAGTAATAACTACAGTAATTGTCGTTCTATCGATCATATAAGCATAATAAGGCTAATAATATGAGTTAGAGTGATAATACTAAGAGTAGTGAGTATAGTAATTCTCATTCTATCGATCATATAAGTATAATATGGCTAATAATATGAGTTAGATTGATAATAATAACAGTAATAAGTATAGTAATTGTCGTTCTATCGATAATATAAGCATAATATGGCTAATAATATGAGTTAGATTGATAATAATAAGAGTAATAAGTATAGTATTTGTCGTTCTATCGATCATGTAAGCATGATATGGCTAATAATACGAGTTAGATTGATAATAATAAGAGTAATAAGTATAGTAATTGTCGTACTATCGATCATATAAGCATAATATGGCTAATAATATGAGTTAGATTGATAATAATAAGAGTAATAAGTATAGTATTTGTCGTTCTATCGATCATATAAGCATAATATGGCTAATAATATGAGTTAGATTGATAATAATAAGAGTAATAAGTATAGTAATTGTCGTTCTATCGATTATTTAAGCATAATATGGGTAATAATATGAGTCAGATTGATAATAATAACAGTAATAAGTATAGTAATTGTCGTTCTATCGATAATATAACCATAATATGGCTAGTAATATGAGTTAGATTGATGATACTAAGAGTAGTGAGTATAGTAATTCTCGTTCTATCGATCATATAAGCATAATATGGCTAATAATATGAGTTAGATTGATAATAATAAGAGTAATAACTACAGTAATTCTCGTTCTATCGATCATATAAGCATAATAAGGCTAATAATATGAGTTAGATTGATAACAATAAGAGTAATAAGTATAGTAAATGTCGTTCTCTCGATCATATAAGCATAATATGGCTAATAATATGAGTTAGAGTGATAATACTAAGAGTAGTGAGTATAGTAATTCTCATTCTATCGATCATTTAAGCATAATATGGCTAATAATATGAGTTAGATTGATAATAATAACAGTAATAAGTATAGTAATTGTCGTTCTATCGATGATATAACCATAATATGGCTAATAATATGAGTTAGATTGATAATACTAAGAGTAGTGAGTATAGTAATTCTCGTTCTATCGATCATATAAGCATAATATGGCTAATAATATGAGTTAGATTGATAATAATAAGAGTAATAAGTATAGTAATTGTCGTTCTCTCGATCATATAAGCATAATATGGCTAATAATATGAGTTAGAGTGATAGTACTAAGAGTAGTGAGTATAGTAATTCTCATTCCATCGATCATATAAGCATAATATGGCTAATAATATGAGTTAGATTGATAATAATAACAGTAATAAGTATAGTAATTGTCGTTCTGTCGATAATATAAGCATAATATGGCTAATAATATGAGTTAGATTGATAATACTAAGAGTAGCGAGTATAGTAATTGTCGTTCTATCGATCATATAAGCATAATATGGCTAATAATATGAGTTAGATTGATAATAATAAGAGTAATAAGTATAGTATTTGTCGTTCTATCGATCATGTAAGCATAATATGGCTAATAATACGAGTTAGATTGATAATAATAAGAGTAATGAGTATAGCAATTGTAGATCTATCGATCATTTAAGCATAATATGGCTAATAATATGAGTTAGATTGATAATAATGACAGTAATAAGTATAGTAATTGTCGTTCTATCGATAATATAAGCATAATATGGCTAATAATATGAGTTAGATTGATAATACTAAGAGTAGTGAGTATAGTAATTGTCGTTCTATCGATCATATAAGCATAATATGGCTAATAATATGAGTTAGATTGATAATAATAAGAGTAATAAGTATAGTATTTGTCGTTCTATCGATCATGTAAGCATAATATGGCTAATAATACGAGTTAGATTGATAATAATAAGAGTAATGAGTATAGCAATTGTAGATCTATCGATCATTTAAGCATAATATGGCTAATAATATGAGTTAGATTGATAATAATGACAGTAATAAGTATAGTAATTGTCGTTCTATCGATAATATAAGCATAATATGGCTAATAATATGAGTTAGATTGATAATACTAAGAGTAGTGAGTATAGTAATTGTCGTTCTATCGATCATATAAGCATAATATGGCTAATAATATGAGTTAGATTGATAATAATAAGAGTAATAAGTATAGTATTTGTCGTTCTATCGATCATGTAAGCATAATATGGCTAATAATACGTGTTAGATTGATAATAATAAGAGTAATGAGTATAGCAATTGTAGATCTATCGATCATTTAAGCATAATATGGCTAATAATATGAGTTAGATTGATAATAATGACAGTAATAAGTATAGTAATTGTCGTTCTATCGATAATATGATCATAATATGGCTAATAATATGAGTTAGATTGATAATACTAAGAGTAGTGAGTATAGTAATTCTCGTTCTATCGATCATATAAGCATAATATGGCTAATAATATGAGTTAGATTGATAATAATAAGAGTAATAAGTATAGTATTTGTCGTTCTATCGATCATATAAGCATAATATGGCTAATAATATGAGTTAGATTGATAATAATAAGAGTAATGAGTAGAGTAATTGTAGTTCTATCGATCATATAAGCATAATAAGGCTAATAATATGAGTTAGAGTGATAATACTAAGAGTAGCGAGTATAGTAATTCTCATTCTATCGATCATATAAGCATAATATGGCTAATAATATGAGTTAGATTGATAATAATAAGAGTAATAAGTATAGTATTTGTCGTTCTATCGATCATGTAAGCATAATATGGCTAATAATACGAGTTAGATTGATAACAATAAGAGTAATAAGTATAGTAATTGTCGTTCTCTCGATCATATAAGCATAATATGGCTAATAATATGAGTTAGATTGATAATACTAAGAGTAGTGAGTATAGTAATTCTCGTTCTATCGATCATATAAGCATAATATGGCTAATAATATGAGTTAGATTGATAATAATAAGAGTAATAACTACAGTAATTGTCGTTCTATCGATCATATAAGCATAATAAGGCTAATAATATGAGTTAGATTGATAACAATAAGAGTAATAAGTATAGTAATTGTCGTTCTCTCGATCATATAAGCATAATATGGCTAATAATATGAGTTAGAGTGATAATACTAAGAGTAGTGAGTATAGTAATTCTCGTTCTATCGATAATATAAGCATAATATGGCTAATAATATGAGTTAGATTGATAATAATAAGAGTAATAAGTATAGTAATTGTCGTTCTATCGATAATATAATCATAATATGGCTAATAATATGAGTTAGATTGATAATACTAAGAGTAGTGAGTATAGTAATTCTCGTTCTATCGATCATATAAGCATAATATGGCTAATAATATGAGTTAGATTGATAATAATAACAGTAATAAGTATAGTAATTGTCGTTCTGTCGATAATATAAGCATAATATGGCTAATAATATGAGTTAGATTGATAATACTAAGAGTAGCGAGTATAGTAATTGTCGTTCTATCGATCATATAAGCATAATATGGCTAATAATATGAGTTAGATTGATAATAATAAGAGTAATAAGTATAGTATTTGTCGTTCTCTCGATCATATAAGCATAATATGGCTAATAATATGAGTTAGAGTGATAGTACTAAGAGTAGTGAGTATAGTAATTCTCATTCCATCGATCATATAAGCATAATATGGCTAATAATATGAGTTAGATTGATAATAATAACAGTAATAAGTATAGTAATTGTCGTTCTGTCGATAATATAAGCATAATATGGCTAATAATATGAGTTAGATTGATAATACTAAGAGTAGCGAGTATAGTAATTGTCGTTCTATCGATCATATAAGCATAATATGGCTAATAATATGAGTTAGATTGATAATAATAAGAGTAATAAGTATAGTATTTGTCGTTCTATCGATCATGTAAGCATAATATGGCTAATAATACGAGTTAGATTGATAATAATAAGAGTAATGTGTATAGCAATTGTAGATCTATCGATCATTTAAGCATAATATGGCTAATAATATGAGTTAGATTGATAATAATGACAGTAATAAGTATAGTAATTGTCGTTCTATCGATAATATAAGCATAATATGGCTAATAATATGAGTTAGATTGATAATACTAAGAGTAGTGAGTATAGTAATTGTCGTTCTATCGATCATATAAGCATAATATGGCTAATAATATGAGTTAGATTGATAATAATAAGAGTAATAAGTATAGTATTTGTCGTTCTATCGATCATGTAAGCATAATATGGCTAATAATACGTGTTAGATTGATAATAATAAGAGTAATGAGTATAGCAATTGTAGATCTATCGATCATTTAAGCATAATATGGCTAATAATATGAGTTAGATTGATAATAATGACAGTAATAAGTATAGTAATTGTCGTTCTATCGATAATATGATCATAATATGGCTAATAATATGAGTTAGATTGATAATACTAAGAGTAGTGAGTATAGTAATTGTCGTTCTATCGATCATATAAGCATAATATGGCTAATAATATGAGTTAGATTGATAATAATAAGAGTAATAAGTATAGTATTTGTCGTTCTATCGATCATGTAAGCATAATATGGCTAATAATATGAGTTAGATTGATAATAATAAGAGTAATGAGTAGAGTAATTGTAGTTCTATCGATCATATAAGCATAATAAGGCTAATAATATGAGTTAGAGTGATAATACTAAGAGTAGCGAGTATAGTAATTCTCATTCTATCGATCATATAAGCATAATATGGCTAATAATATGAGTTAGATTGATAATAATAAGAGTAATAAGTATAGTATTTGTCGTTCTATCGATCATGTAAGCATAATATGGCTAATAATACGAGTTAGATTGATAACAATAAGAGTAATAAGTATAGTAATTGTCGTTCTCTCGATCATATAAGCATAATATGGCTAATAATATGAGTTAGATTGATAATACTAAGAGTAGTGAGTATAGTAATTCTCGTTCTATCGATCATATAAGCATAATATGGCTAATAATATGAGTTAGATTGATAATAATAAGAGTAATAACTACAGTAATTGTCGTTCTATCGATCATATAAGCATAATAAGGCTAATAATATGAGTTAGATTGATAACAATAAGAGTAATAAGTATAGTAATTGTCGTTCTCTCGACCATATAAGCATAATATGGCTAATAATATGAGTTAGAGTGATAATACTAAGAGTAGTGAGTATAGTAATTCTCATTCTATCGATCATTTAAGCATAATATGGCTAATAATATGAGTTAGATTGATAATAATAACAGTAATAAGTATAGTAATTGTCGTTCTATCGATAATATAACCATAATATGGCTAATAATATGAGTTAGATTGATAATACTAAGAGTAGTGAGTATAGTAATTCTCGTTCTATCGATAATATAAGCATAATATGGCTAATAATATGAGTTAGATTGATAATAATAAGAGTAATAAGTATAGTAATTGTCGTTCTATCGATAATATAATCATAATATGGCTAATAATATGAGTTAGATTGATAATACTAAGAGTAGTGAGTATAGTAATTCTCGTTCTATCGATCATATAAGCATAATATGGCTAATAATATGAGTTAGATTGATAATAATAAGAGTAATAAGTATAGTATTTGTCGTTCTATCGATCATATAAGCATAATATGGCTAATAATATGAGTTAGATTGATAATAATAAGAGTAATGAGTATAGTAATTGTAGTTCTATCGATCATTTAAGCAAAATATGGCTAATAATATGGGTTAGATTGATAATAAAAAGAGTAATGAGTATAGTAATTGTAGTTCTATCGATCATTTAAGCATAATATGGCTAATAATATGAGTTAGATTGATAATAATAACAGTAATAAGTATAGTAATTGTCGTTCTATCGATAATATAAGCATAATATGGCTAATAATATGAGTTAGATTGATAATACTAAGAGTAGTGAGTATAGTAATTGTCGTTCTATCGATCATATAAGCATAATATGGCTAATAATATGAGTTAAATTGATAATACTAAGAGTAGTGAGTATAGTAATTCTCGTTCTATCGACCATATAAGCATAATATGGCTAATAATATGAGTTAGATTGATAATAATAAGTGTAATGAGTATAGTAATTGTAGTTCTATCGATCATTTAAGCATAATATGGCTAATAATATGAGTTAGATTGATAATAATAACAGTAATAAGTATAGTAATTGTCGTTCTATCGATAATATAACCATAATATGGCTAGTAATATGAGTTAGAGTGATAATACTAAGAGTAGTGAGTATAGTAATTCTCATTCTATCGATCATATAAGCATAATATGGCTAATAATACGAGTTAGATTGATAATAATAAGAGTAATGAGTATAGCAATTGTAGATCTATCGATCATTTAAGCATAATATGGCTAATAATATGAGTTAGATTGATAATAATGACAGTAATAAGTATAGTAATTGTCGTTCTATCGATAATATAAGCATAATATGGCTAATAATATGAGTTAGATTGATAATACTAAGAGTAGTGAGTATAGTAATTGTCGTTCTATCGATCATATAAGCATAATATGGCTAATAATATGAGTTAGATTGATAATAATAAGAGTAATAAGTATAGTATTTGTCGTTCTATCGATCATGTAAGCATAATATGGCTAATAATACGTGTTAGATTGATAATAATAAGAGTAATGAGTATAGCAATTGTAGATCTATCGATCATTTAAGCATAATATGGCTAATAATATGAGTTAGATTGATAATAATGACAGTAATAAGTATAGTAATTGTCGTTCTATCGATAATATGATCATAATATGGCTAATAATATGAGTTAGATTGATAATACTAAGAGTAGTGAGTATAGTAATTGTCGTTCTATCGATCATATAAGCATAATATGGCTAATAATATGAGTTAGATTGATAATAATAAGAGTAATAAGTATAGTATTTGTCGTTCTATCGATCATGTAAGCATAATATGGCTAATAATATGAGTTAGATTGATAATAATAAGAGTAATGAGTAGAGTAATTGTAGTTCTATCGATCATATAAGCATAATAAGGCTAATAATATGAGTTAGAGTGATAATACTAAGAGTAGCGAGTATAGTAATTCTCATTCTATCGATCATATAAGCATAATATGGCTAATAATATGAGTTAGATTGATAATAATAAGAGTAATAAGTATAGTATTTGTCGTTCTATCGATCATGTAAGCATAATATGGCTAATAATACGAGTTAGATTGATAACAATAAGAGTAATAAGTATAGTAATTGTCGTTCTCTCGATCATATAAGCATAATATGGCTAATAATATGAGTTAGATTGATAATACTAAGAGTAGTGAGTATAGTAATTCTCGTTCTATCGATCATATAAGCATAATATGGCTAATAATATGAGTTAGATTGATAATAATAAGAGTAATAACTACAGTAATTGTCGTTCTATCGATCATATAAGCATAATAAGGCTAATAATATGAGTTAGATTGATAACAATAAGAGTAATAAGTATAGTAATTGTCGTTCTCTCGACCATATAAGCATAATATGGCTAATAATATGAGTTAGAGTGATAATACTAAGAGTAGTGAGTATAGTAATTCTCATTCTATCGATCATTTAAGCATAATATGGCTAATAATATGAGTTAGATTGATAATAATAACAGTAATAAGTATAGTAATTGTCGTTCTATCGATAATATAACCATAATATGGCTAATAATATGAGTTAGATTGATAATACTAAGAGTAGTGAGTATAGTAATTCTCGTTCTATCGATAATATAAGCATAATATGGCTAATAATATGAGTTAGATTGATAATAATAAGAGTAATAAGTATAGTAATTGTCGTTCTATCGATAATATAATCATAATATGGCTAATAATATGAGTTAGATTGATAATACTAAGAGTAGTGAGTATAGTAATTCTCGTTCTATCGATCATATAAGCATAATATGGCTAATAATATGAGTTAGATTGATAATAATAAGAGTAATAAGTATAGTATTTGTCGTTCTATCGATCATATAAGCATAATATGGCTAATAATATGAGTTAGATTGATAATAATAAGAGTAATGAGTATAGTAATTGTAGTTCTATCGATCATTTAAGCAAAATATGGCTAATAATATGAGTTAGATTGATAATAATAAGAGTAATGAGTATAGTAATTGTAGTTCTATCGATCATTTAAGCATAATATGGCTAATAATATGAGTTAGATTGATAATAATAACAGTAATAAGTATAGTAATTGTCGTTCTATCGATAATATAAGCATAATATGGCTAATAATATGAGTTAGATTGATAATACTAAGAGTAGTGAGTATAGTAATTGTCGTTCTATCGATCATATAAGCATAATATGGCTAATAATATGAGTTAGATTGATAATAATAAGTGTAATGAGTATAGTAATTGTAGTTCTATCGATCATTTAAGCATAATATGGCTAATAATATGAGTTAGATTGATAATAATAACAGTAATAAGTATAGTAATTGTCGTTCTATCGATAATATAACCATAATATGGCTAGTAATATGAGTTAGAGTGATAATACTAAGAGTAGTGAGTATAGTAATTCTCATTCTATCGATCATATAAGCATAATATGGCTACTAATATGAGTTAGATTGATAATAATAACAGTAATAAGTATAGTAATTGTCGTTCTATCGATAATATAAGCATAATATGGCTAATAATATGAGTTAGATTGATAATACTAAGAGTAGTGAGTATAGTAATTGTCGTTCTATCGATCATATAAGCATAATATGGCTAATAATATGAGTTAGATTGATAATAATAAGAGTAATAAGTATAGTATTTGTCGTTCTATCGATCATATAAGCATAATATGGCTAATAATATGAGTTAGATTGATAATAATAAGAGTAATAAGTATAGTATTTGTCGTTCTATCGATCATGTAAGCATAATATGGCTAATAATACGAGTTAGATTGATAATAATAAGAGTAATGAGTATAGCAATTGTAGATCTATCGATCATTTAAGCATAATATGGCTAATAATATGAGTTAGATTGATAATAATGACAGTAATAAGTATAGTAATTGTCGTTCTATCGATAATATGATCATAATATGGCTAATAATATGAGTTAGATTGATAATACTAAGAGTAGTGAGTATAGTAATTCTCGTTCTATCGATCATATAAGCATAATATGGCTAATAATATGAGTTAGAATGATAATAATAAGAGTAATAAGTATAGTATTTGTCGTTCTATCGATCATATAAGCATAATATGGCTAATAATATGAGTTAGATTGATAATAATAAGAGTAATGAGAAGAGTAATTGTAGTTCTATCGATCATATAAGCATAATAAGGCTAATAATATGAGTTAGAGTGATAATACTAAGAGTAGCGAGTATAGTAATTCTCATTCTATCGATCATATAAGCATAATATGGCTAATAATATGAGTTAGATTGATAATAATAAGAGTAATAAGTATAGTAATTGTCGTTCTATCGATCATTTAAGCATAATATGGGTAATAATATGAGTCAGATTGATAATAATAACAGTAATAAGTATAGTAATTGTCGTTCTATCGATAATATAAGCATAATATGGCTAATAATATGAGTTAGATTGATAATAATAAGAGTAATAAGTATAGTATTTGTCGTTCTATCGATCATGTAAGCATAATATGGCTAATAATACGAGTTAGATTGATAATAATAAGAGTAATGAGTATAGCAATTGTAGATCTATCGATCATTTAAGCATAATATGGGTAATAATATGAGTCAGATTGATAATACTAAGAGTAGTGAGTATTGAAATTCTCGTTCTATCGATCATATAAGCATAATATGGCTAATAATATGAGTTAGATTGATAATAATAAGAGTAATAACTACAGTAATTGTCGTTCTATCGATCATATAAGCATAATAAGGCTAATAATATGAGTTAGAGTGATAATACTAAGAGTAGTGAGTATAGTAATTCTCATTCTATCGATCATATAAGTATAATATGGCTAATAATATGAGTTAGATTGATAATAATAACAGTAATAAGTATAGTAATTGTCGTTCCATCGATAATATAAGCATAATATGGCTAATAATATGAGTTAGATTGATAATACTAAGAGTAGTGAGTATAGTAATTGTCGTTCTATCGATCATATAAGCATAATATGGCTAATAATATGAGTTAGATTGATAATAATAAGAGTAATAAGTATAGTATTTGTCGTTCTCTCGATCATATAAGCATAATATGGCTAATAATACGAGTTAGAGTGATAGTACTAAGAGTAGTGAGTATAGTAATTCTCATTCCATCGATCATATAAGCATAATATGGCTAATAATATGAGTTAGATTGATAATAATAAGAGTAATGAGTAGAGTAATTGTAGTTCTATCGATCGTATCTGCATAATATGGTTAATAATATGAGTTAGATTGATAATAATAAGAGTAGTAAGGATAGTATTTGTCGTTCTATCGATCATGTAAGCATAATATGGCTAATAATATGAGTTAGATTGATAATAATAAGAGTAATAAGTATAGTAATTGTCGTTCTATCGATCATTTAAGCATAATATGGGTAATAATATGAGTCAGATTGATAATAATAACAGTAATAAGTATAGTAATTGTCGTTCTATCGATAATATAAAAATAATATGGCTAATAATATGAGTTAGATTGATAATCCTAAGAGTAGTGAGTATAGTAATTCTCGTTCTATCGATCATATAAGCATAATATGGCTAATAATATGAGTTAGATTGATAATAATAAGAGTAATGGGTATAGTAATTGTAGTTCTATCGATCATTTAAGCATAATATGGCTAATAATATGAGTTAGATTGATAATAGTAAGAGTAATAGCTACAGTAATTGTCGTTCTATCGATCATATAAGCATAATAAGGCTAATAATATGAGTTAGAGTGATAGTACTAAGAGTAGTGCGTATAGTAATTCTCATTCCATCGGTCATATAAGCATAATAAGGCTAATAATATGAGTTAGATTGATAACAATAAGAGTAATAAGTATAGTAAATGTCGTTCTCTCGATCATATAAGCATAATATGGCTAATAATATGAGTTAGAGTGATAATACTAAGAGTAGTGAGTATAGTAATTCTCATTCTATCGATCATTAAAGCATAATATGGCTAATAATATGAGTTAGATTGATAATAATAACAGTAATAAGTATAGTAATTGTCGTTCTATCGATAATATAACCATAATATGGCTAATAATATGAGTTAGATTGATAATACTAAGAGTAGTGAGTATAGTAATTCTCGTTCTATCGATCATATAAGCATAATATGGCTAACAATATGAGTTAGATTGATAATAATAAGAGTAATAAGTATAGTAATTGTCGTTCTCTCGATCATATAAGCATAATATGGCTAATAATATGAGTTAGAGTGATAGTACTAAGAGTAGTGCGTATAGTAATTCTCATTCCATCGATCATATAAGCATAATATGGCTAATAATATGAGTTAGATTGATAATAATAACAGTAATAAGTATAGTAATTGTCGTTCTGTCGATAATATAAGCATAATATGGCTAATAATATGAGTTAGATTGATAATAATAAGAGTAATAAGTATAGTATTTGTCGTTCTATCGATCATGTAAGCATAATATGGCTAATAATACGAGTTAGATTGATAATAATAAGAGTAATGAGTATAGCAATTGTAGATCTATCGATCATTTAAGCATAATATGGCTAATAATATGAGTTAGATTGATAATAATGACAGTAATAAGTATAGTAATTGTCGTTCTATCGATAATATAAGCATAATATGGCTAATAATATGAGTTAGATTGATAATACTAAGAGTAGTGAGTATAGTAATTGTCGTTCTATCGATCATATAAGCATAATATGGCTAATAATATGAGTTAGATTGATAATAATAAGAGTAATAAGTATAGTATTTGTCGTTCTATCGATCATGTAAGCATAATATGGCTAATAATACGAGTTAGATTGATAATAATAAGAGTAATGAGTATAGCAATTGTAGATCTATCGATCATTTAAGCATAATATGGCTAATAATATGAGTTAGATTGATAATAATGACAGTAATAAGTATAGTAATTGTCGTTCTATCGATAATATAAGCATAATATGGCTAATAATATGAGTTAGATTGATAATACTAAGAGTAGTGAGTATAGTAATTGTCGTTCTATCGATCATATAAGCATAATATGGCTAATAATATGAGTTAGATTGATAATAATAAGAGTAATAAGTATAGTATTTGTCGTTCTATCGATCATGTAAGCATAATATGGCTAATAATACGAGTTAGATTGATAATAATAAGAGTAATGAGTATAGCAATTGTAGATCTATCGATCATTTAAGCATAATATGGCTAATAATATGAGTTAGATTGATAATAATGACAGTAATAAGTATAGTAATTGTCGTTCTATCGATAATATGATCATAATATGGCTAATAATATGAGTTAGATTGATAATACTAAGAGTAGTGAGTATAGTAATTCTCGTTCTATCGATCATATAAGCATAATATGGCTAATAATATGAGTTAGATTGATAATAATAAGAGTAATAAGTATAGTATTTGTCGTTCTATCGATCATATAAGCATAATATGGCTAATAATATGAGTTAGATTGATAATAATAAGAGTAATGAGTAGAGTAATTGTAGTTCTATCGATCATATAAGCATAATAAGGCTAATAATATGAGTTAGAGTGATAATACTAAGAGTAGCGAGTATAGTAATTCTCATTCTATCGATCATATAAGCATAATATGGCTAATAATATGAGTTAGATTGATAATAATAAGAGTAATAAGTATAGTAATTGTCGTTCTATCGATCATTTAAGCATAATATGGGTAATAATATGAGTCAGATTGATAATAATAACAGTAATAAGTATAGTAATTGTCGTTCTATCGATAATATAAACATAATATGGCTAATAATATGAGTTAGATTGATAATCCTAAGAGTAGTGAGTATAGTTATTCTCGTTCTATCGATCATATAAGCATAATATGGCTAATAATATGAGGTAGATTGATAATAATAACAGTAATAGATATAGTAATTGTCGTTCTATCGATAATATAAGCATAATATGGCTAATAATATGAGTTAGATTGATAATAATAAGAGTAATAAGTATAGTAATTGTCGTTCTATCGATCATTTAAGCATAATATGGGTAATAATATGAGTCAGATTGATAATAATAACAGTAATAAGTATAGTAATTTTCGTTCTATCGATAATATAAACATAATATGGCTAATAATATGAGTTAGATTGATAATCCTAAGAGTAGTGAGTATAGTTATTCTCGTTCTATCGATCATATAAGCATAATATGGCTAATAATATGAGGTAGATTGATAATAATAACAGTAATAGGTATAGTAATTGTCGTTCTATCGATAATATAAGCATAATATGGCTAATAATATGAGTTAGATTGATAATAATAAGAGTAATAAGTATAGTAATTGTCGTTCTATCGATCATTTAAGCATAATATGGGTAATAATATGAGTCAGATTGATAATAATAACAGTAATAAGTATAGTAATTTTCGTTCTATCGATAATATAAACATAATATGGCTAATAATATGAGTTAGATTGATAATCCTAAGAGTAGTGAGTATAGTTATTCTCGTTCTATCGATCATATAAGCATAATATGGCTAATAATATGAGGTAGATTGATAATAATAACAGTAATAGGTATAGTAATTGTCGTTCTATCGATAATATAAGCATAATATGGCTAATAATATGAGTTAGATTGATAATACTAAGAGTAGTGAGTATAGTAATTGTCGTTCTATCGATCATATAAGCATAATATGGCTAATAATATGAGTTAGATTGATAATAATAACAGTAATAAGTATAGTAATTGTCGTTCCATCGATAATATAAGCATAATATGGCTAATAATATGAGTTAGATTGATAATAATAAGAGTAATAAGTATAGTAATTGTCGTTCTATCGATCATTTAAGCATAATATGGGTAATAATATGAGTCAGATTGATAATAATAACAGTAATAAGTATAGTAATTTTCGTTCTATCGATAATATAAACATAATATGGCTAATAATATGAGTTAGATTGATAATCCTAAGAGTTGTGAGTATAGTTATTCTCGTTCTATCGATCATATAAGCATAATATGGCTAATAATATGAGGTAGATTGATAATAATAACAGTAATAGGTATAGTAATTGTCGTTCTATCGATAATATAAGCATAATATGGCTAATAATATGAGTTAGATTGATAATACTAAGAGGAGTGAGTATAGTAATTGTCGTTCTATCGATCATATAAGCATAATATGGCTAATAATATGAGTTAGATTGATAATAATAAGAGTAATAAGTATAGTATTTGTCGTTCTATCGATCATGTAAGCATAATATGGCTAATAATACGAGTTAGATTGATAATAATAAGAGTAGTGAGTATAGCAATTGTAGATCTATCGATCATTTAAGCATAATATGGCTAATAATATGAGTTAGATTGATAATAATGACAGTAATAAGTATAGTAATTGTCGTTCTATCGATAATATAATCATAATATGGCTAATAATATGAGTTAGATTGATAATACTAAGAGTAGTAAGTATAGTAATTCTCGTTCTATCGATCATATAAGCATAATATGGCTAATAATATGAGTTAGATTGATAATAATAAGAGTAATAAGTATAGTATTTGTCGTTCTATCGATCATATAAGCATAATATGGCTAATAATATGAGTTAGATTGATAATAATAAGAGTAATGAGTAGAGTAATTGTAGTTCTATCGATCGTATCTGCATAATATGGTTAATAATATGAGTTAGATTGATAATAATAAGAGTAGTAAGGATAGTATTTGTCGTTCTATCGATCATATAAGCATAATATGGCTAATAATATGAGTTAGATTGATAATAATAAGAGTAATAAGTATAGTATTTGTCGTTCTCTCGATCATATAAGCATAATATGGCTAATAATACGAGTTAGAGTGATAGTACTAAGAGTAGTGAGTATAGTAATTCTCATTCCATCGATCATATAAGCATAATATGGCTAATAATATGAGTTAGATTGATAATAATAAGAGTAATGAGTAGAGTAATTGTAGTTCTATCGATCGTATCTGCATAATATGGTTAATAATATGAGTTAGATTGATAATAATAAGAGTAGTAAGGATAGTATTTGTCGTTCTATCGATCATATAAGCATAATATGGCTAATAATATGAGTTAGATTGATAATAATAAGAGTAATAAGTATAGTAATTGTCGTTCTATCGATCATTTAAGCATAATATGGGTAATAATATGAGACAGATTGATAATAATAACAGTAATAAGTATAGTAATTGTCGTTCTATCGATAATATAAACATAATATGGCTAATAATATGAGTTAGATTGATAATCCTAAGAGTAGTGAGTATAGTAATTCTCGTTCTATCGATCATATAAGCATAATATGGCTAATAATATGAGTTAGATTGATAATAATAAGAGTAATGAGTATAGTAATTGTAGTTCTATCGATCATTTAAGCATAATATGGCTAATAATATGAGTTAGATTGATAATAGTAAGAGTAATAGCTACAGTAATTGTCGTTCTATCGATCATATAAGCATAATAAGGCTAATAATATGAGTTAGAGTGATAATAATAACAGTAATAAGTATAGTAATTGTCGTTCTATCGATAATATAAGCATAATATGGCTAATAATATGAGTTAGATTGATAATACTAAGAGTAGTGAGTATCGTAATTGTCGTTCTATCGATCATATAAGCATAATACGGCTAATAATATGAGTTAGATTGATAATACTAAGAGTAGTGAGTATAGTAATTCTCGTTCTATCGATCATATAAGCATAATATGGCTAATAATATGAGTTAGATTGATAATAATAAGAGTAATGGGTATAGTAATTGTAGTTCTATCGATCATTTAAGCATAATATGGCTAATAATATGAGTTAGATTGATAATATTAAGAGTAGTGAGTATAGAAATTCCCGTTCTATCGATCATATAAGCATAATATGGCTAATAATATGAGTTAGATTGATAATAATAAGAGTAATAACTACAGTAATTGTCGTTCTATCGATCATATAAGCATAATAAGGCTAATAATATGAGTTAGAGTGATAATACTAAGAGTAGTGAGTATAGTAATTCTCATTCTATCGATCATATAAGTATAATATGGCTAATAATATGAGTTAGATTGATAATAATAACAGTAATAAGTATAGTAATTGTCGTTCTATCGATAATATAAGCATAATATGGCTAATAATATGAGTTAGATTGATAATAATAAGAGTAATAAGTATAGTATTTGTCGTTCTATCGATCATGTAAGCATGATATGGCTAATAATACGAGTTAGATTGATAATAATAAGAGTAATAAGTATAGTAATTGTCGTACTATCGATCATATAAGCATAATATGGCTAATAATATGAGTTAGATTGATAATAATAAGAGTAATAAGTATAGTATTTGTCGTTCTATCGATCATATAAGCATAATATGGCTAATAATATGAGTTAGATTGATAATAATAAGAGTAATAAGTATAGTAATTGTCGTTCTATCGATTATTTAAGCATAATATGGGTAATAATATGAGTCAGATTGATAATAATAACAGTAATAAGTATAGTAATTGTCGTTCTATCGATAATATAACCATAATATGGCTAGTAATATGAGTTAGATTGATGATACTAAGAGTAGTGAGTATAGTAATTCTCGTTCTATCGATCATATAAGCATAATATGGCTAATAATATGAGTTAGATTGATAATAATAAGAGTAATAACTACAGTAATTCTCGTTCTATCGATCATATAAGCATAATAAGGCTAATAATATGAGTTAGATTGATAATAATGACAGTAATAAGTATAGTAATTGTCGTTCTATCGATAATATGATCATAATATGGCTAATAATATGAGTTAGATTGATAATACTAAGAGTAGTGAGTATAGTAATTCTCGTTCTATCGATCATATAAGCATAATATGGCTAATAATATGAGTTAGATTGATAATAATAAGAGTAATAAGTATAGTATTTGTCGTTCTATCGATCATATAAGCATAATATGGCTAATAATATGAGTTAGATTGATAATAATAAGAGTAATGAGTAGAGTAATTGTAGTTCTATCGATCATATAAGCATAATAAGGCTAATAATATGAGTTAGATTGATAATCCTAAGAGTAGTGAGTATAGTTATTCTCGTTCTATCGATCATATAAGCATAATATGGCTAATAATATGAGGTAGATTGATAATAATAACAGTAATAGGTATAGTAATTGTCGTTCTATCGATAATATAAGCATAATATGGCTAATAATATGAGTTAGATTGATAATACTAAGAGTAGTGAGTATAGTAATTGTCGTTCTATCGATCATATAAGCATAATATGGCTAATAATATGAGTTAGATTGATAATAATAAGAGTAATAAGTATAGTATTTGTCGTTCTATCGATCATGTAAGCATAATATGGCTAATAATACGAGTTAGATTGATAATAATAAGAGTAATGAGTATAGCAATTGTAGATCTATCGATCATTTAAGCATAATATGGGTAATAATATGAGTCAGATTGATAATACTAAGAGTAGTGAGTATTGAAATTCTCGTTCTATCGATCATATAAGCATAATATGGCTAATAATATGAGTTAGAGTGATAATACTAAGAGTAGCGAGTATAGTAATTCTCATTCTATGGATCATATAAGCATAATATGGCTAATAATATGAGTTAGATTGATAATAATAACAGTAATAAGTATAGTAACTGTCGTTCTATCGATAATATAAGCATAATATGGCTAATAATATGAGTTAGATTGATAATACTAAGAGTAGTGAGTATAGTAATTGTCGTTCTATCGATCATTTAAGCATAATATGGGTAATAATATGAGTCAGATTGATAATAATAACAGTAATAAGTATAGTAATTGTCGTTCTATCGATAATATAAACATAATATGGCTAATAATATGAGTTAGATTGATAATCCTAAGAGTAGTGAGTATAGTTATTCTCGTTCTATCGATCATATAAGCATAATATGGCTAATAATATGAGGTAGATTGATAATAATAACAGTAATAGGTATAGTAATTGTCGTTCTATCGATAATATAAGCATAATATGGCTAATAATATGAGTTAGAGTGATAGTGCTAAGAGTAGTGAGTATAGTAATTCTCATTCCATCGATCATATAAGCATAATATGGCTAATAATATGAGTTAGATTGATAATACTAAGAGTAGTGAGTATAGTAATTGTCGTTCTATCGATCATATAAGCATAATATGGCTAATAATATGAGTTAGATTGATAATAATAAGAGTAATAAGTATAGTATTTGTCGTTCTATCGATCATGTAAGCATAATATGGCTAATAATACGAGTTAGATTGATAATAATAAGAGTAGTGAGTATAGCAATTGTAGATCTATCGATCATTTAAGCATAATATGGCTAATAATATGAGTTAGATTGATAATAATGACAGTAATAAGTATAGTAATTGTCGTTCTATCGATAATATAATCATAATATGGCTAATAATATGAGTTAGATTGATAATACTAAGAGTAGTAAGTATAGTAATTCTCGTTCTATCGATCATATAAGCATAATATGGCTAATAATATGAGTTAGATTGATAATAATAAGAGTAATAAGTATAGTATTTGTCGTTCTATCGATCATATAAGCATAATATGGCTAATAATATGAGTTAGATTGATAATAATAAGAGTAATGAGTAGAGTAATTGTAGTTCTATCGATCGTATCTGCATAATATGGTTAATAATATGAGTTAGATTGATAATAATAAGAGTAGTAAGGATAGTATTTGTCGTTCTATCGATCATATAAGCATAATATGGCTAATAATATGAGTTAGATTGATAATAATAAGAGTAATAAGTATAGTATTTGTCGTTCTCTCGATCATATAAGCATAATATGGCTAATAATACGAGTTAGAGTGATAGTACTAAGAGTAGTGAGTATAGTAATTCTCATTCCATCGATCATATAAGCATAATATGGCTAATAATATGAGTTAGATTGATAATAATAAGAGTAATGAGTAGAGTAATTGTAGTTCTATCGATCGTATCTGCATAATATGGTTAATAATATGAGTTAGATTGATAATAATAAGAGTAGTAAGGATAGTATTTGTCGTTCTATCGATCATATAAGCATAATATGGCTAATAATATGAGTTAGATTGATAATAATAAGAGTAATAAGTATAGTAATTGTCGTTCTATCGATCATTTAAGCATAATATGGGTAATAATATGAGTCAGATTGATAATAATAACAGTAATAAGTATAGTAATTGTCGTTCTATCGATAATATAAACATAATATGGCTAATAATATGAGTTAGATTGATAATCCTAAGAGTAGTGAGTATAGTAATTCTCGTTCTATCGATCATATAAGCATAATATGGCTAATAATATGAGTTAGATTGATAATAATAAGAGTAATGAGTATAGTAATTGTAGTTCTATCGATCATTTAAGCATAATATGGCTAATAATATGAGTTAGATTGATAATAGTAAGAGTAATAGCTACAGTAATTGTCGTTCTATCGATCATATAAGCATAATAAGGCTAATAATATGAGTTAGAGTGATAATACTAAGAGTAGTGAGTATAGTAATTCTCATTCTATCGATCATATAAGCATAATATGGCTAATAATATGAGTTAGATTGATAATAATAACAGTAATAAGTATAGTAATTGTCGTTCTATCGATAATATAAGCATAATATGGCTAATAATATGAGTTAGATTGATAATACTAAGAGTAGTGAGTATAGTAATTGTCGTTCTATCGATCATATAAGCATAATATGGCTAATAATATGAGTTAGATTGATAATACTAAGAGTAGTGAGTATAGTAATTCTCGTTCTATCGATCATATAAGCATAATATGGCTAATAATATGAGTTAGATTGATAATAATAAGAGTAATGGGTATAGTAATTGTAGTTCTATCGATCATTTAAGCATAATATGGCTAATAATATGAGTTAGATTGATAATATTAAGAGTAGTGAGTATAGAAATTCCCGTTCTATCGATCATATAAGCATAATATGGCTAATAATATGAGTTAGATTGATAATAATAAGAGTAATAACTACAGTAATTGTCGTTCTATCGATCATATAAGCATAATAAGGCTAATAATATGAGTTAGAGTGATAATACTAAGAGTAGTGAGTATAGTAATTCTCATTCTATCGATCATATAAGTATAATATGGCTAATAATATGAGTTAGATTGATAATAATAACAGTAATAAGTATAGTAATTGTCGTTCTATCGATAATATAAGCATAATATGGCTAATAATATGAGTTAGATTGATAATAATAAGAGTAATAAGTATAGTATTTGTCGTTCTATCGATCATGTAAGCATGATATGGCTAATAATACGAGTTAGATTGATAATAATAAGAGTAATAAGTATAGTAATTGTCGTACTATCGATCATATAAGCATAATATGGCTAATAATATGAGTTAGATTGATAATAATAAGAGTAATAAGTATAGTATTTGTCGTTCTATCGATCATGTAAGCATAATATGGCTAATAATATGAGTTAGATTGATAATAATAAGAGTAATAAGTATAGTAATTGTCGTTCTATCGATTATTTAAGCATAATATGGGTAATAATATGAGTCAGATTGATAATAATAACAGTAATAAGTATAGTAATTTTCGTTCTATCGATAATATAAACATAATATGGCTAATAATATGAGTTAGATTGATAATCCTAAGAGTAGTGAGTATAGTTATTCTCGTTCTATCGATCATATAAGCATAATATGGCTAATAATATGAGGTAGATTGATAATAATAACAGTAATAGGTATAGTAATTGTCGTTCTATCGATAATATAAGCATAATATGGCTAATAATATGAGTTAGATTGATAATACTAAGAGTAATAAGTATAGTATTTGTCGTTCTATCGATAATATAAGCATAATATGGCTAATAATATGAGTTAGATTGATAATAATAAGAGTAATAAGTATAGTATTTGTCGTTCTATCGATCATGTAAGCATGATATGGCTAATAATACGAGTTAGATTGATAATAATAAGAGTAATAAGTATAGTAATTGTCGTACTATCGATCATATAAGCATAATATGGCTAATAATATGAGTTAGATTGATAATAATAAGAGTAATAAGTATAGTAATTGTCGTTCTATCGATCATTTAAGCATAATATGGGTAATAATATGAGTCAGATTGATAATAATAACAGTAATAAGTATAGTAATTGTCGTTCTATCGATAATATAAACATAATATGGCTAATAATATGAGTTAGATTGATAATCCTAAGAGGAGTGAGTATAGTAATTCTCGTTCTATCGATCATATAAGCATAATATGGCTAATAATATGAGTTAGATTGATAATAATAAGAGTAATAAGTATAGTAATTGTAGTTCTATCGATCATTTAAGCATAATATGGCTAATAATATGAGTTAGACTGATAATATTACGAGTAGTGAGTATAGAAATTCCCGTTCTATCGATCATATAAGCATAATATGGCTAATAATATGAGTTAGATTGATAATAATAAGAGTAATAACTACAGTAATTGTCGTTCTATCGATCATATAAGCATAATAAGGCTAATAATATGAGTTAGAGTGATAATACTAAGAGTAGTGAGTATAGTAATTCTCATTCTATCGATCATATAAGTATAATATGGCTAATAATATGAGTTAGATTGATAATAATAACAGTAATAAGTATAGTAATTGTCGTTCTATCGATAATATAAGCATAATATGGCTAATAATATGAGTTAGATTGATAATAATAAGAGTAATAAGTATAGTATTTGTCGTTCTATCGATCATGTAAGCATGATATGGCTAATAATACGAGTTAGATTGATAATAATAAGAGTAATAAGTATAGTAATTGTCGTACTATCGATCATATAAGCATAATATGGCTAATAATATGAGTTAGATTGATAATAATAAGAGTAATAAGTATAGTATTTGTCGTTCTATCGATCATATAAGCATAATATGGCTAATAATATGAGTTAGATTGATAATAATAAGAGTAATAAGTATAGTAATTGTCGTTCTATCGATAATATAACCATAATATGGCTAGTAATATGAGTTAGATTGATGATACTAAGAGTAGTGAGTATAGTAATTCTCGTTCTATCGATCATATAAGCATAATATGGCTAATAATATGAGTTAGATTGATAATAATAAGAGTAATAACTACAGTAATTCTCGTTCTATCGATCATATAAGCATAATAAGGCTAATAATATGAGTTAGATTGATAACAATAAGAGTAATAAGTATAGTAAATGTCGTTCTCTCGATCATATAAGCATAATATGGCTAATAATATGAGTTAGAGTGATAATACTAAGAGTAGTGAGTATAGTAATTCTCATTCTATCGATCATTTAAGCATAATATGGCTAATAATATGAGTTAGATTGATAATAATAACAGTAATAAGTATAGTAATTGTCGTTCTATCGATAATATAACCATAATATGGCTAATAATATGAGTTAGATTGATAATACTAAGAGTAGTGAGTATAGTAATTCTCGTTCTATCGATCATATAAGCATAATATGGCTAATAATATGAGTTAGATTGATAATAATAAGAGTAATAAGTATAGTAATTGTCGTTCTCTCGATCATATAAGCATAATATGGCTAATAATATGAGTTAGAGTGATAGTACTAAGAGTAGTGAGTATAGTAATTCTCATTCCATCGATCATATAAGCATAATATGGCTAATAATATGAGTTAGATTGATAATAATAACAGTAATAAGTATAGTAATTGTCGTTCTGTCGATAATATAAGCATAATATGGCTAATAATATGAGTTAGATTGATAATACTAAGAGTAGCGAGTATAGTAATTGTCGTTCTATCGATCATATAAGCATAATATGGCTAATAATATGAGTTAGATTGATAATAATAAGAGTAATAAGTATAGTATTTGTCGTTCTATCGATCATGTAAGCATAATATGGCTAATAATACGAGTTAGATTGATAATAATAAGAGTAATGAGTATAGCAATTGTAGATCTATCGATCATTTAAGCATAATATGGCTAATAATATGAGTTAGATTGATAATAATGACACTAATAAGTATAGTAATTGTCGTTCTATCGATAATATAAGCATAATATGGCTAATAATATGAGTTAGATTGATAATACTAAGAGTAGTGAGTATAGTAATTGTCGTTCTATCGATCATATAAGCATAATATGGCTAATAATATGAGTTAGATTGATAATAATAAGAGTAATAAGTATAGTATTTGTCGTTCTATCGATCATGTAAGCATAATATGGCTAATAATACGAGTTAGATTGATAATAATAAGAGTAATGAGTATAGCAATTGTAGATCTATCGATCATTTAAGCATAATATGGCTAATAATATGAGTTAGATTGATAATAATGACAGTAATAAGTATAGTAATTGTCGTTCTATCGATAATATAAGCATAATATGGCTAATAATATGAGTTAGATTGATAATAATAAGAGTAATAACTACAGTAATTGTCGTTCTATCGATCATATAAGCATAATAAGGCTAATAATATGAGTTAGAGTGATAATACTAAGAGTAGTGAGTATAGTAATTCTCATTCTATCGATCATATAAGTATAATATGGCTAATAATATGAGTTAGATTGATAATAATAACAGTAATAAGTATAGTAATTGTCGTTCTATCGATAATATAAGCATAATATGGCTAATAATATGAGTTAGATTGATAATAATGACAGTAATAAGTATAGTAATTGTCGTTCTATCGATAATATGATCATAATATGGCTAATAATATGAGTTAGATTGATAATACTAAGAGTAGTGAGTATAGTAATTCTCGTTCTATCGATCATATAAGCATAATATGGCTAATAATATGAGTTAGATTGATA
Organism: Megachile rotundata; assembly: GCF_050947335.1. Taxonomy (NCBI): domain Eukaryota; kingdom Metazoa; phylum Arthropoda; class Insecta; order Hymenoptera; family Megachilidae; genus Megachile; species Megachile rotundata. Next base: position 36,759 of record NW_027473930.1, read on the forward strand.
ATAATAAGAGTAATAAGTATAGTATTTGTCGTTCTATCGATCATATAAGCATAATATGGCTAATAATATGAGTTAGATTGATAATAATAAGAGTAATGAGTAGAGTAATTGTAGTTCTATCGATCATATAAGCATAATAAGGCTAATAATATGAGTTAGAGTGATAATACTAAGAGTAGCGAGTATAGTAATTCTCATTCTATCGATCATATAAGCATAATATGGCTAATAATATGAGTTAGATTGATAATAATAAGAGTAATAAGTATAGTATTTGTCGTTCTATCGATCATGTAAGCATAATATGGCTAATAATACGAGTTAGATTGATAACAATAAGAGTAATAAGTATAGTAATTGTCGTTCTCTCGATCATATAAGCATAATATGGCTAATAATATGAGTTAGATTGATAATACTAAGAGTAGTGAGTATAGTAATTCTCGTTCTATCGATCATATAAGCATAATATGGCTAATAATATGAGTTAGATTGATAATAATAAGAGTAATAACTACAGTAATTGTCGTTCTATCGATCATATAAGCATAATAAGGCTAATAATATGAGTTAGATTGATAACAATAAGAGTAATAAGTATAGTAATTGTCGTTCTCTCGATCATATAAGCATAATATGGCTAATAATATGAGTTAGAGTGATAATACTAAGAGTAGTGAGTATAGTAATTCTCATTCTATCGATCATTTAAGCATAATATGGCTAATAATATGAGTTAGATTGATAATAATAACAGTAATAAGTATAGTAATTGTCGTTCTATCGATAATATAACCATAATATGGCTAATAATATGAGTTAGATTGATAATACTAAGAGTAGTGAGTATAGTAATTCTCGTTCTATCGATAATATAAGCATAATATGGCTAATAATATGAGTTAGATTGATAATAATAAGAGTAATAAGTATAGTAATTGTCGTTCTATCGATAATATAATCATAATATGGCTAATAATATGAGTTAGATTGATAATACTAAGAGTAGTGAGTATAGTAATTCTCGTTCTATCGATCATATAAGCATAATATGGCTAATAATATGAGTTAGATTGATAATAATAACAGTAATAAGTATAGTAATTGTCGTTCTGTCGATAATATAAGCATAATATGGCTAATAATATGAGTTAGATTGATAATACTAAGAGTAGCGAGTATAGTAATTGTCGTTCTATCGATCATATAAGCATAATATGGCTAATAATATGAGTTAGATTGATAATAATAAGAGTAATAAGTATAGTATTTGTCGTTCTCTCGATCATATAAGCATAATATGGCTAATAATATGAGTTAGAGTGATAGTACTAAGAGTAGTGAGTATAGTAATTCTCATTCCATCGATCATATAAGCATAATATGGCTAATAATATGAGTTAGATTGATAATAATAACAGTAATAAGTATAGTAATTGTCGTTCTGTCGATAATATAAGCATAATATGGCTAATAATATGAGTTAGATTGATAATACTAAGAGTAGCGAGTATAGTAATTGTCGTTCTATCGATCATATAAGCATAATATGGCTAATAATATGAGTTAGATTGATAATAATAAGAGTAATAAGTATAGTATTTGTCGTTCTATCGATCATGTAAGCATAATATGGCTAATAATACGAGTTAGATTGATAATAATAAGAGTAATGAGTATAGCAATTGTAGATCTATCGATCATTTAAGCATAATATGGCTAATAATATGAGTTAGATTGATAATACTAAGAGTAGTGAGTATAGTAATTCTCGTTCTATCGATAATATAAGCATAATATGGCTAATAATATGAGTTAGATTGATAATAATAAGAGTAATAAGTATAGTAATTGTCGTTCTATCGATAATATAATCATAATATGGCTAATAATATGAGTTAGATTGATAATACTAAGAGTAGTGAGTATAGTAATTCTCGTTCTATCGATCATATAAGCATAATATGGCTAATAATATGAGTTAGATTGATAATAATAACAGTAATAAGTATAGTAATTGTCGTTCTGTCGATAATATAAGCATAATATGGCTAATAATATGAGTTAGATTGATAATACTAAGAGTAGCGAGTATAGTAATTGTCGTTCTATCGATCATATAAGCATAATATGGCTAATAATATGAGTTAGATTGATAATAATAAGAGTAATAAGTATAGTATTTGTCGTTCTCTCGATCATATAAGCATAATATGGCTAATAATATGAGTTAGAGTGATAGTACTAAGAGTAGTGAGTATAGTAATTCTCATTCCATCGATCATATAAGCATAATATGGCTAATAATATGAGTTAGATTGATAATAATAACAGTAATAAGTATAGTAATTGTCGTTCTGTCGATAATATAAGCATAATATGGCTAATAATATGAGTTAGATTGATAATACTAAGAGTAGCGAGTATAGTAATTGTCGTTCTATCGATCATATAAGCATAATATGGCTAATAATATGAGTTAGATTGATAATAATAAGAGTAATAAGTATAGTATTTGTCGTTCTATCGATCATGTAAGCATAATATGGCTAATAATACGAGTTAGATTGATAATAATAAGAGTAATGAGTATAGCAATTGTAGATCTATCGATCATTTAAGCATAATATGGCTAATAATATGAGTTAGATTGATAATAATGACAGTAATAAGTATAGTCATTGTCGTTCTATCGATAATATAAGCATAATATGGCTAATAATATGAGTTAGATTGATAATACTAAGAGTAGTGAGTATAGTAATTGTCGTTCTATCGATCATATAAGCATGATATGGCTAATAATATGAGTTAGATTGATAATAATAAGAGTAATAAGTATAGTATTTGTCGTTCTATCGATCATGTAAGCATAATATGGCTAATAATACGAGTTAGATTGATAATAATAAGAGTAATGAGTATAGCAATTGTAGATCTATCGATCATTTAAGCATAATATGGCTAATAATATGAGTTAGATTGATAACAATGACAGTAATAAGTATAGTAATTGTCGTTCTATCGATAATATAAGCATAATATGGCTAATAATATGAGTTAGATTGATAATACTAAGAGTAGTGAGTATAGTAATTGTCGTTCTATCGATCATATAAGCATAATATGGCTAATAATATGAGTTAGATTGATAATAATAAGAGTAATAAGTATAGTATTTGTCGTTCTATCGATCATGTAAGCATAATATGGCTAATAATACGTGTTAGATTGATAATAATAAGAGTAATGAGTATAGCAATTGTAGATCTATCGATCATTTAAGCATAATATGGCTAATAATATGAGTTAGATTGATAATAATGACAGTAATAAGTATAGTAATTGTCGTTCTATCGATAATATGATCATAATATGGCTAATAATATGAGTTAGATTGATAATACTAAGAGTAGTGAGTATAGTAATTCTCGTTCTATCGATCATATAAGCATAATATGGCTAATAATATGAGTTAGATTGATAATAATAAGAGTAATAAGTATAGTATTTGTCGTTCTATCGATCATATAAGCATAATATGGCTAATAATATGAGTTAGATTGATAATAATAAGAGTAATGAGTAGAGTAATTGTAGTTCTATCGATCATATAAGCATAATAAGGCTAATAATATGAGTTAGAGTGATAATACTAAGAGTAGCGAGTATAGTAATTCTCATTCTATCGATCATATAAGCATAATATGGCTAATAATATGAGTTAGATTGATAATAATAAGAGTAATAAGTATAGTATTTGTCGTTCTATCGATCATGTAAGCATAATATGGCTAATAATACGAGTTAGATTGATAACAATAAGAGTAATAAGTATAGTAATTGTCGTTCTCTCGATCATATAAGCATAATATGGCTAATAATATGAGTTAGATTGATAATACTAAGAGTAGTGAGTATAGTAATTCTCGTTCTATCGATCATATAAGCATAATATGGCTAATAATATGAGTTAGATTGATAATAATAAGAGTAATAACTACAGTAATTGTCGTTCTATCGATCATATAAGCATAATAAGGCTAATAATATGAGTTAGATTGATAACAATAAGAGTAATAAGTATAGTAATTGTCGTTCTCTCGATCATATAAGCATAATATGGCTAATAATATGAGTTAGAGTGATAATACTAAGAGTAGTGAGTATAGTAATTCTCATTCTATCGATCATTTAAGCATAATATGGCTAATAATATGAGTTAGATTGATAATAATAACAGTAATAAGTATAGTAATTGTCGTTCTATCGATAATATAACCATAATATGGCTAATAATATGAGTTAGATTGATAATACTAAGAGTAGTGAGTATAGTAATTCTCGTTCTATCGATAATATAAGCATAATATGGCTAATAATATGAGTTAGATTGATAATAATAAGAGTAATAAGTATAGTAATTGTCGTTCTATCGATAATATAATCATAATATGGCTAATAATATGAGTTAGATTGATAATACTAAGAGTAGTGAGTATAGTAATTCTCGTTCTATCGATCATATAAGCATAATATGGCTAATAATATGAGTTAGATTGATAATAATAAGAGTAATAAGTATAGTATTTGTCGTTCTATCGATCATATAAGCATAATATGGCTAATAATATGAGTTAGATTGATAATAATAAGAGTAATGAGTAGAGTAATTGTAGTTCTATCGATCATTTAAGCAAAATATGGCTAATAATATGAGTTAGATTGATAATAATAAGAGTAATGAGTATAGTAATTGTAGTTCTATCGATCATTTAAGCATAATATGGCTAATAATATGAGTTAGATTGATAATAGTAAGAGTAATAGCTACAGTAATTGTCGTTCTATCGATCATATAAGCATAATAAGGCTAATAATATGAGTTAGAGTGATAGTACTAAGAGTAGTGAGTATAGTAATTCTCATTCCATCGATCATATAAGCATAATATGGCTAATAATATGAGTTAGATTGATAATAATAAGAGTAATGAGTAGAGTAATTGTAGTTCTATCGATCGTATCTGCATAATATGGTTAATAATATGAGTTAGATTGATAATAATAAGAGTAGTAAGGATAGTATTTGTCGTTCTATCGATCATGTAAGCATAATATGGCTAATAATATGAGTTAGATTGATAATAATAAGAGTAATAAGTATAGTAATTGTCGTTCTATCGATCATATAAGCATAATATGGCTAATAATATGAGTTAGATTGATAATAATAAGTGTAATGAGTATAGTAATTGTAGTTCTATCGATCATTTAAGCATAATATGGCTAATAATATGAGTTAGATTGATAATAATAACAGTAATAAGTATAGTAATTGTCGTTCTATCGATAATATAACCATAATATGGCTAGTAATATGAGTTAGAGTGATAATACTAAGAGTAGTGAGTATAGTAATTCTCATTCTATCGACCATATAAGCATAATATGGCTACTAATATGAGTTAGATTGATAATAATAACAGTAATAAGTATAGTAATTGTCGTTCTATCGATAATATAAGCATAATATGGCTAATAATATGAGTTAGATTGATAATACTAAGAGTAGTGAGTATAGTAATTGTCGTTCTATCGATCATATAAGCATAATATGGCTAATAATATGAGTTAGATTGATAATAATAAGAGTAATAAGTATAGTATTTGTCGTTCTATCGATCATATAAGCATAATATGGCTAATAATATGAGTTAGATTGATAATAATAAGAGTAATAAGTATAGTATTTGTCGTTCTATCGATCATGTAAGCATAATATGGCTAATAATACGAGTTAGATTGATAATAATAAGAGTAATGAGTATAGCAATTGTAGATCTATCGATCATTTAAGCATAATATGGCTAATAATATGAGTTAGATTGATAATAATGACAGTAATAAGTATAGTAATTGTCGTTCTATCGATAATATGATCATAATATGGCTAATAATATGAGTTAGATTGATAATACTAAGAGTAGTGAGTATAGTAATTCTCGTTCTATCGATCATATAAGCATAATATGGCTAATAATATGAGTTAGAATGATAATAATAAGAGTAATAAGTATAGTATTTGTCGTTCTATCGATCATATAAGCATAATATGGCTAATAATATGAGTTAGATTGATAATAATAAGAGTAATGAGAAGAGTAATTGTAGTTCTATCGATCATATAAGCATAATAAGGCTAATAATATGAGTTAGAGTGATAATACTAAGAGTAGCGAGTATAGTAATTCTCATTCTATCGATCATATAAGCATAATATGGCTAATAATATGAGTTAGATTGATAATAATAAGAGTAATAAGTATAGTAATTGTCGTTCTATCGATCATTTAAGCATAATATGGGTAATAATATGAGTCAGATTGATAATAATAACAGTAATAAGTATAGTAATTGTCGTTCTATCGATAATATAAACATAATATGGCTAATAATATGAGTTAGATTGATAATCCTAAGAGTAGTGAGTATAGTTATTCTCGTTCTATCGATCATATAAGCATAATATGGCTAATAATATGAGGTAGATTGATAATAATAACAGTAATAGGTATAGTAATTGTCGTTCTATCGATAATATAAGCATAATATGGCTAATAATATGAGTTAGATTGATAATAATAAGAGTAATAAGTATAGTATTTGTCGTTCTATCGATCATGTAAGCATAATATGGCTAATAATACGAGTTAGATTGATAATAATAAGAGTAATGAGTATAGCAATTGTAGATCTATCGATCATTTAAGCATAATATGGGTAATAATATGAGTCAGATTGATAATACTAAGAGTAGTGAGTATTGAAATTCTCGTTCTATCGATCATATAAGCATAATATGGCTAATAATATGAGTTAGATTGATAATAATAAGAGTAATAACTACAGTAATTGTCGTTCTATCGATCATATAAGCATAATAAGGCTAATAATATGAGTTAGAGTGATAATACTAAGAGTAGTGAGTATAGTAATTCTCATTCTATCGATCATATAAGTATAATATGGCTAATAATATGAGTTAGATTGATAATAATAACAGTAATAAGTATAGTAATTGTCGTTCCATCGATAATATAAGCATAATATGGCTAATAATATGAGTTAGATTGATAATACTAAGAGTAGTGAGTATAGTAATTGTCGTTCTATCGATCATATAAGCATAATATGGCTAATAATATGAGTTAGATTGATAATAATAAGAGTAATAAGTATAGTATTTGTCGTTCTCTCGATCATATAAGCATAATATGGCTAATAATACGAGTTAGAGTGATAGTACTAAGAGTAGTGAGTATAGTAATTCTCATTCCATCGATCATATAAGCATAATATGGCTAATAATATGAGTTAGATTGATAATAATAAGAGTAATGAGTAGAGTAATTGTAGTTCTATCGATCGTATCTGCATAATATGGTTAATAATATGAGTTAGATTGATAATAATAAGAGTAGTAAGGATAGTATTTGTCGTTCTATCGATCATGTAAGCATAATATGGCTAATAATATGAGTTAGATTGATAATAATAAGAGTAATAAGTATAGTAATTGTCGTTCTATCGATAATATAAAAATAATATGGCTAATAATATGAGTTAGATTGATAATCCTAAGAGTAGTGAGTATAGTAATTCTCGTTCTATCGATCATATAAGCATAATATGGCTAATAATATGAGTTAGATTGATAATAATAAGAGTAATGAGTATAGTAATTGTAGTTCTATCGATCATTTAAGCATAATATGGCTAATAATATGAGTTAGATTGATAATAGTAAGAGTAATAGCTACAGTAATTGTCGTTCTATCGATCATATAAGCATAATAAGGCTAATAATATGAGTTAGAGTGATAGTACTAAGAGTAGTGCGTATAGTAATTCTCATTCCATCGATCATATAAGCATAATAAGGCTAATAATATGAGTTAGATTGATAACAATAAGAGTAATAAGTAAAGTAAATGTCGTTCTCTCGATCATATAAGCATAATATGGCTAATAATATGAGTTAGAGTGATAATACTAAGAGTAGTGAGTATAGTAATTCTCATTCTATCGATCATTAAAGCATAATATGGCTAATAATATGAGTTAGATTGATAATAATAACAGTAATAAGTATAGTAATTGTCGTTCTATCGATAATATAACCATAATATGGCTAATAATATGAGTTAGATTGATAATACTAAGAGTAGTGAGTATAGTAATTCTCGTTCTATCGATCATATAAGCATAATATGGCTAATAATATGAGTTAGATTGATAATAATAAGAGTAATAAGTATAGTAATTGTCGTTCTCTCGATCATATAAGCATAATATGGCTAATAATATGAGTTAGAGTGATAGTACTAAGAGTAGTGCGTATAGTAATTCTCATTCCATCGATCATATAAGCATAATATGGCTAATAATATGAGTTAGATTGATAATAATAACAGTAATAAGTATAGTAATTGTCGTTCTGTCGATAATATAAGCATAATATGGCTAATAATATGAGTTAGATTGATAATAATAAGAGTAATAAGTATAGTATTTGTCGTTCTATCGATCATGTAAGCATAATATGGCTAATAATACGAGTTAGATTGATAATAATAAGAGTAATGAGTATAGCAATTGTAGATCTATCGATCATTTAAGCATAATATGGCTAATAATATGAGTTAGATTGATAATAATGACAGTAATAAGTATAGTAATTGTCGTTCTATCGATAATATAAGCATAATATGGCTAATAATATGAGTTAGATTGATAATACTAAGAGTAGTGAGTATAGTAATTGTCGTTCTATCGATCATATAAGCATAATATGGCTAATAATATGAGTTAGATTGATAATAATAAGAGTAATAAGTATAGTATTTGTCGTTCTATCGATCATGTAAGCATAATATGGCTAATAATACGAGTTAGATTGATAATAATAAGAGTAATGAGTATAGCAATTGTAGATCTATCGATCATTTAAGCATAATATGGCTAATAATATGAGTTAGATTGATAATAATGACAGTAATAAGTATAGTAATTGTCGTTCTATCGATAATATAAGCATAATATGGCTAATAATATGAGTTAGATTGATAATACTAAGAGTAGTGAGTATAGTAATTGTCGTTCTATCGATCATATAAGCATAATATGGCTAATAATATGAGTTAGATTGATAATAATAAGAGTAATAAGTATAGTATTTGTCGTTCTATCGATCATGTAAGCATAATATGGCTAATAATACGAGTTAGATTGATAATAATAAGAGTAATGAGTATAGCAATTGTAGATCTATCGATCATTTAAGCATAATATGGCTAATAATATGAGTTAGATTGATAATAATGACAGTAATAAGTATAGTAATTGTCGTTCTATCGATAATATGATCATAATATGGCTAATAATATGAGTTAGATTGATAATACTAAGAGTAGTGAGTATAGTAATTCTCGTTCTATCGATCATATAAGCATAATATGGCTAATAATATGAGTTAGATTGATAATAATAAGAGTAATAAGTATAGTATTTGTCGTTCTATCGATCATATAAGCATAATATGGCTAATAATATGAGTTAGATTGATAATAATAAGAGTAATGAGTAGAGTAATTGTAGTTCTATCGATCATATAAGCATAATAAGGCTAATAATATGAGTTAGAGTGATAATACTAAGAGTAGCGAGTATAGTAATTCTCATTCTATCGATCATATAAGCATAATATGGCTAATAATATGAGTTAGATTGATAATAATAAGAGTAATAAGTATAGTAATTGTCGTTCTATCGATCATTTAAGCATAATATGGGTAATAATATGAGTCAGATTGATAATAATAACAGTAATAAGTATAGTAATTGTCGTTCTATCGATAATATAAACATAATATGGCTAATAATATGAGTTAGATTGATAATCCTAAGAGTAGTGAGTATAGTTATTCTCGTTCTATCGATCATATAAGCATAATATGGCTAATAATATGAGGTAGATTGATAATAATAACAGTAATAGGTATAGTAATTGTCGTTCTATCGATAATATAAGCATAATATGGCTAATAATATGAGTTAGATTGATAATAATAAGAGTAATAAGTATAGTAATTGTCGTTCTATCGATCATTTAAGCATAATATGGGTAATAATATGAGTCAGATTGATAATAATAACAGTAATAAGTATAGTAATTTTCGTTCTATCGATAATATAAACATAATATGGCTAATAATATGAGTTAGATTGATAATCCTAAGAGTAGTGAGTATAGTTATTCTCGTTCTATCGATCATATAAGCATAATATGGCTAATAATATGAGGTAGATTGATAATAATAACAGTAATAGGTATAGTAATTGTCGTTCTATCGATAATATAAGCATAATATGGCTAATAATATGAGTTAGATTGATAATACTAAGAGTAGTGAGTATAGTAATTGTCGTTCTATCGATCATATAAGCATAATATGGCTAATAATATGAGTTAGATTGATAATAATAACAGTAATAAGTATAGTAATTGTCGTTCCATCGATAATATAAGCATAATATGGCTAATAATATGAGTTAGATTGATAATACTAAGAGTAGTGAGTATAGTAATTCTCGTTCTATCGATCATATAAGCATAATATGGCTAATAATATGAGTTAGATTGATAATAATAAGAGTAATAAGTATAGTATTTGTCGTTCTATCGATCATATAAGCATAATATGGCTAATAATATGAGTTAGATTGATAATAATAAGAGTAATGAGTAGAGTAATTGTAGTTCTATCGATCATATAAACATAATAAGGCTAATAATATGAGTTAGAGTGATAATACTAAGAGTAGCGAGTATAGTAATTCTCATTCTATCGATCATATAAGCATAATATGGCTAATAATATGAGTTAGATTGATAATAATAAGAGTAATAAGTATAGTAACTGTCGTTCTATCGATCATTTAAGCATAATATGGGTAATAATATGAGTCAGATTGATAATAATAACAGTAATAAGTATAGTAATTTTCGTTCTATCGATAATATAAACATAATATGGCTAATAGTATGAGTTAGATTGATAATCCTAAGAGTTGTGAGTATAGTTATTCTCGTTCTATCGATCATATAAGCATAATATGGCTAATAATATGAGGTAGATTGATAATAATAACAGTAATAGGTATAGTAATTGTCGTTCTATCGATAATATAAGCATAATATGGCTAATAATATGAGTTAGATTGATAATACTAAGAGGAGTGAGTATAGTAATTGTCGTTCTATCGATCATATAAGCATAATATGGCTAATAATATGAGTTAGATTGATAATAATAAGAGTAATAAGTATAGTATTTGTCGTTCTATCGATCATGTAAGCATAATATGGCTAATAATACGAGTTAGATTGATAATAATAAGAGTAGTGAGTATAGCAATTGTAGATCTATCGATCATTTAAGCATAATATGGCTAATAATATGAGTTAGATTGATAATAATGACAGTAATAAGTATAGTAATTGTCGTTCTATCGATAATATAATCATAATATGGCTAATAATATGAGTTAGATTGATAATACTAAGAGTAGTAAGTATAGTAATTCTCGTTCTATCGATCATATAAGCATAATATGGCTAATAATATGAGTTAGATTGATAATAATAAGAGTAATGAGTAGAGTAATTGTAGTTCTATCGATCGTATCTGCATAATATGGTTAATAATATGAGTTAGATTGATAATAATAAGAGTAGTAAGGATAGTATTTGTCGTTCTATCGATCATATAAGCATAATATGGCTAATAATATGAGTTAGATTGATAATAATAAGAGTAATAAGTATAGTATTTGTCGTTCTCTCGATCATATAAGCATAATATGGCTAATAATACGAGTTAGAGTGATAGTACTAAGAGTAGTGAGTATAGTAATTCTCATTCCATCGATCATATAAGCATAATATGGCTAATAATATGAGTTAGATTGATAATAATAAGAGTAATGAGTAGAGTAATTGTAGTTCTATCGATCGTATCTGCATAATATGGTTAATAATATGAGTTAGATTGATAATAATAAGAGTAGTAAGGATAGTATTTGTCGTTCTATCGATCATATAAGCATAATATGGCTAATAATATGAGTTAGATTGATAATAATAAGAGTAATAAGTATAGTAATTGTCGTTCTATCGATCATTTAAGCATAATATGGGTAATAATATGAGACAGATTGATAATAATAACAGTAATAAGTATAGTAATTGTCGTTCTATCGATAATATAAACATAATATGGCTAATAATATGAGTTAGATTGATAATCCTAAGAGTAGTGAGTATAGTAATTCTCGTTCTATCGATCATATAAGCATAATATGGCTAATAATATGAGTTAGATTGATAATAATAAGAGTAATGAGTATAGTAATTGTAGTTCTATCGATCATTTAAGCATAATATGGCTAATAATATGAGTTAGATTGATAATAGTAAGAGTAATAGCTACAGTAATTGTCGTTCTATCGATCATATAAGCATAATAAGGCTAATAATATGAGTTAGAGTGATAATAATAACAGTAATAAGTATAGTAATTGTCGTTCTATCGATAATATAAGCATAATATGGCTAATAATATGAGTTAGATTGATAATACTAAGAGTAGTGAGTATCGTAATTGTCGTTCTATCGATCATATAAGCATAATACGGCTAATAATATGAGTTAGATTGATAATACTAAGAGTAGTGAGTATAGTAATTCTCGTTCTATCGATCATATAAGCATAATATGGCTAATAATATGAGTTAGATTGATAATAATAAGAGTAATGGGTATAGTAATTGTAGTTCTATCGATCATTTAAGCATAATATGGCTAATAATATGAGTTAGATTGATAATATTAAGAGTAGTGAGTATAGAAATTCCCGTTCTATCGATCATATAAGCATAATATGGCTAATAATATGAGTTAGATTGATAATAATAAGAGTAATAACTACAGTAATTGTCGTTCTATCGATCATATAAGCATAATAAGGCTAATAATATGAGTTAGAGTGATAATACTAAGAGTAGTGAGTATAGTAATTCTCATTCTATCGATCATATAAGTATAATATGGCTAATAATATGAGTTAGATTGATAATAATAACAGTAATAAGTATAGTAATTGTCGTTCTATCGATAATATAAGCATAATATGGCTAATAATATGAGTTAGATTGATAATAATAAGAGTAATAAGTATAGTATTTGTCGTTCTATCGATCATGTAAGCATGATATGGCTAATAATACGAGTTAGATTGATAATAATAAGAGTAATAAGTATAGTAATTGTCGTACTATCGATCATATAAGCATAATATGGCTAATAATATGAGTTAGATTGATAATAATAAGAGTAATAAGTATAGTATTTGTCGTTCTATCGATCATATAAGCATAATATGGCTAATAATATGAGTTAGATTGATAATAATAAGAGTAATAAGTATAGTAATTGTCGTTCTATCGATTATTTAAGCATAATATGGGTAATAATATGAGTCAGATTGATAATAGTAACAGTAATAAGTATAGTAATTGTCGTTCTATCGATAATATAACCATAATATGGCTAGTAATATGAGTTAGATTGATGATACTAAGAGTAGTGAGTATAGTAATTCTCGTTCTATCGATCATATAAGCATAATATGGCTAATAATATGAGTTAGATTGATAATAATAAGAGTAATAACTACAGTAATTCTCGTTCTATCGATCATATAAGCATAATAAGGCTAATAATATGAGTTAGATTGATAATAATGACAGTAATAAGTATAGTAATTGTCGTTCTATCGATAATATGATCATAATATGGCTAATAATATGAGTTAGATTGATAATACTAAGAGTAGTGAGTATAGTAATTCTCGTTCTATCGATCATATAAGCATAATATGGCTAATAATATGAGTTAGATTGATAATAATAAGAGTAATAAGTATAGTATTTGTCGTTCTATCGATCATATAAGCATAATATGGCTAATAATATGAGTTAGATTGATAATAATAAGAGTAATGAGTAGAGTAATTGTAGTTCTATCGATCATATAAGCATAATAAGGCTAATAATATGAGTTAGATTGATAATCCTAAGAGTAGTGAGTATAGTTATTCTCGTTCTATCGATCATATAAGCATAATATGGCTAATAATATGAGGTAGATTGATAATAATAACAGTAATAGGTATAGTAATTGTCGTTCTATCGATAATATAAGCATAATATGGCTAATAATATGAGTTAGATTGATAATACTAAGAGTAGTGAGTATAGTAATTGTCGTTCTATCGATCATATAAGCATAATATGGCTAATAATATGAGTTAGATTGATAATAATAAGAGTAATAAGTATAGTATTTGTCGTTCTATCGATCATGTAAGCATAATATGGCTAATAATACGAGTTAGATTGATAATAATAAGAGTAATGAGTATAGCAATTGTAGATCTATCGATCATTTAAGCATAATATGGGTAATAATATGAGTCAGATTGATAATACTAAGAGTAGTGAGTATTGAAATTCTCGTTCTATCGATCATATAAGCATAATATGGCTAATAATATGAGTTAGAGTGATAATACTAAGAGTAGCGAGTATAGTAATTCTCATTCTATGGATCATATAAGCATAATATGGCTAATAATATGAGTTAGATTGATAATAATAACAGTAATAAGTATAGTAACTGTCGTTCTATCGATAATATAAGCATAATATGGCTAATAATATGAGTTAGATTGATAATACTAAGAGTAGTGAGTATAGTAATTGTCGTTCTATCGATCATTTAAGCATAATATGGGTAATAATATGAGTCAGATTGATAATAATAACAGTAATAAGTATAGTAATTGTCGTTCTATCGATAATATAAACATAATATGGCTAATAATATGAGTTAGATTGATAATCCTAAGAGTAGTGAGTATAGTTATTCTCGTTCTATCGATCATATAAGCATAATATGGCTAATAATATGAGGTAGATTGATAATAATAACAGTAATAGGTATAGTAATTGTCGTTCTATCGATAATATAAGCATAATATGGCTAATAATATGAGTTAGAGTGATAGTGCTAAGAGTAGTGAGTATAGTAATTCTCATTCCATCGATCATATAAGCATAATATGGCTAATAATATGAGTTAGATTGATAATACTAAGAGTAGTGAGTATAGTAATTGTCGTTCTATCGATCATATAAGCATAATATGGCTAATAATATGAGTTAGATTGATAATAATAAGAGTAATAAGTATAGTATTTGTCGTTCTATCGATCATGTAAGCATAATATGGCTAATAATACGAGTTAGATTGATAATAATAAGAGTAGTGAGTATAGCAATTGTAGATCTATCGATCATTTAAGCATAATATGGCTAATAATATGAGTTAGATTGATAATAATGACAGTAATAAGTATAGTAATTGTCGTTCTATCGATAATATAATCATAATATGGCTAATAATATGAGTTAGATTGATAATACTAAGAGTAGTAAGTATAGTAATTCTCGTTCTATCGATCATGTAAGCATAATATGGCTAATAATATGAGTTAGATTGATAATAATAAGAGTAATAAGTATAGTATTTGTCGTTCTATCGATCATATAAGCATAATATGGCTAATAATATGAGTTAGATTGATAATAATAAGAGTAATGAGTAGAGTAATTGTAGTTCTATCGATCGTATCTGCATAATATGGTTAATAATATGAGTTAGATTGATAATAATAAGAGTAGTAAGGATAGTATTTGTCGTTCTATCGATCATATAAGCATAATATGGCTAATAATATGAGTTAGATTGATAATAATAAGAGTAATAAGTATAGTATTTGTCGTTCTCTCGATCATATAAGCATAATATGGCTAATAATACGAGTTAGAGTGATAGTACTAAGAGTAGTGAGTATAGTAATTCTCATTCCATCGATCATATAAGCATAATATGGCTAATAATATGAGTTAGATTGATAATAATAAGAGTAATGAGTAGAGTAATTGTAGTTCTATCGATCGTATCTGCATAATATGGTTAATAATATGAGTTAGATTGATAATAATAAGAGTAGTAAGGATAGTATTTGTCGTTCTATCGATCATATAAGCATAATATGGCTAATAATATGAGTTAGATTGATAATAATAAGAGTAATAAGTATAGTAATTGTCGTTCTATCGATCATTTAAGCATAATATGGGTAATAATATGAGTCAGATTGATAATAATAACAGTAATAAGTATAGTAATTGTCGTTCTATCGATAATATAAACATAATATGGCTAATAATATGAGTTAGATTGATAATCCTAAGAGTAGTGAGTATAGTAATTCTCGTTCTATCGATCATATAAGCATAATATGGCTAATAATATGAGTTAGATTGATAATAATAAGAGTAATGAGTATAGTAATTGTAGTTCTATCGATCATTTAAGCATAATATGGCTAATAATATGAGTTAGATTGATAATAGTAAGAGTAATAGCTACAGTAATTGTCGTTCTATCGATCATATAAGCATAATAAGGCTAATAATATGAGTTAGAGTGATAATACTAAGAGTAGTGAGTATAGTAATTCTCATTCTATCGATCATATAAGCATAATATGGCTAATAATATGAGTTAGATTGATAATAATAACAGTAATAAGTATAGTAATTGTCGTTCTATCGATAATATAAGCATAATATGGCTAATAATATGAGTTAGATTGATAATACTAAGAGTAGTGAGTATAGTAATTGTCGTTCTATCGATCATATAAGCATAATATGGCTAATAATATGAGTTAGATTGATAATACTAAGAGTAGTGAGTATAGTAATTCTCGTTCTATCGATCATATAAGCATAATATGGCTAATAATATGAGTTAGATTGATAATAATAAGAGTAATGGGTATAGTAATTGTAGTTCTATCGATCATTTAAGCATAATATGGCTAATAATATGAGTTAGATTGATAATATTAAGAGTAGTGAGTATAGAAATTCCCGTTCTATCGATCATATAAGCATAATATGGCTAATAATATGAGTTAGATTGATAATAATAAGAGTAATAACTACAGTAATTGTCGTTCTATCGATCATATAAGCATAATAAGGCTAATAATATGAGTTAGAGTGATAATACTAAGAGTAGTGAGTATAGTAATTCTCATTCTATCGATCATATAAGTATAATATGGCTAATAATATGAGTTAGATTGATAATAATAACAGTAATAAGTATAGTAATTGTCGTTCTATCGATAATATAAGCATAATATGGCTAATAATATGAGTTAGATTGATAATAATAAGAGTAATAAGTATAGTATTTGTCGTTCTATCGATCATGTAAGCATGATATGGCTAATAATACGAGTTAGATTGATAATAATAAGAGTAATAAGTATAGTAATTGTCGTACTATCGATCATATAAGCATAATATGGCTAATAATATGAGTTAGATTGATAATAATAAGAGTAATAAGTATAGTATTTGTCGTTCTATCGATCATGTAAGCATAATATGGCTAATAATATGAGTTAGATTGATAATAATAAGAGTAATAAGTATAGTAATTGTCGTTCTATCGATTATTTAAGCATAATATGGGTAATAATATGAGTCAGATTGATAATAATAACAGTAATAAGTATAGTAATTTTCGTTCTATCGATAATATAAACATAATATGGCTAATAATATGAGTTAGATTGATAATCCTAAGAGTAGTGAGTATAGTTATTCTCGTTCTATCGATCATATAAGCATAATATGGCTAATAATATGAGGTAGATTGATAATAATAACAGTAATAGGTATAGTAATTGTCGTTCTATCGATAATATAAGCATAATATGGCTAATAATATGAGTTAGATTGATAATACTAAGAGTAATAAGTATAGTATTTGTCGTTCTATCGATAATATAAGCATAATATGGCTAATAATATGAGTTAGATTGATAATAATAAGAGTAATAAGTATAGTATTTGTCGTTCTATCGATCATGTAAGCATGATATGGCTAATAATACGAGTTAGATTGATAATAATAAGAGTAATAAGTATAGTAATTGTCGTACTATCGATCATATAAGCATAATATGGCTAATAATATGAGTTAGATTGATAATAATAAGAGTAATAAGTATAGTAATTGTCGTTCTATCGATCATTTAAGCATAATATGGGTAATAATATGAGTCAGATTGATAATAATAACAGTAATAAGTATAGTAATTGTCGTTCTATCGATAATATAAACATAATATGGCTAATAATATGAGTTAGATTGATAATCCTAAGAGGAGTGAGTATAGTAATTCTCGTTCTATCGATCATATAAGCATAATATGGCTAATAATATGAGTTAGATTGATAATAATAAGAGTAATAAGTATAGTAATTGTAGTTCTATCGATCATTTAAGCATAATATGGCTAATAATATGAGTTAGATTGATAATATTACGAGTAGTGAGTATAGAAATTCCCGTTCTATCGATCATATAAGCATAATATGGCTAATAATATGAGTTAGATTGATAATAATAAGAGTAATAACTACAGTAATTGTCGTTCTATCGATCATATAAGCATAATAAGGCTAATAATATGAGTTAGAGTGATAATACTAAGAGTAGTGAGTATAGTAATTCTCATTCTATCGATCATATAAGTATAATATGGCTAATAATATGAGTTAGATTGATAATAATAACAGTAATAAGTATAGTAATTGTCGTTCTATCGATAATATAAGCATAATATGGCTAATAATATGAGTTAGATTGATAATAATAAGAGTAATAAGTATAGTATTTGTCGTTCTATCGATCATGTAAGCATGATATGGCTAATAATACGAGTTAGATTGATAATAATAAGAGTAATATGTATAGTAATTGTCGTACTATCGATCATATAAGCATAATATGGCTAATAATATGAGTTAGATTGATAATAATAAGAGTAATAAGTATAGTATTTGTCGTTCTATCGATCATATAAGCATAATATGGCTAATAATATGAGTTAGATTGATAATAATAAGAGTAATAAGTATAGTAATTGTCGTTCTATCGATTATTTAAGCATAATATGGGTAATAATATGAGTCAGATTGATAATAATAACAGTAATAAGTATAGTAATTGTCGTTCTATCGATAATATAACCATAATATGGCTAGTAATATGAGTTAGATTGATGATACTAAGAGTAGTGAGTATAGTAATTCTCGTTCTATCGATCATATAAGCATAATATGGCTAATAATATGAGTTAGATTGATAATAATAAGAGTAATAACTACAGTAATTCTCGTTCTATCGATCATATAAGCATAATAAGGCTAATAATATGAGTTAGATTGATAACAATAAGAGTAATAAGTATAGTAAATGTCGTTCTCTCGATCATATAAGCATAATATGGCTAATAATATGAGTTAGAGTGATAATACTAAGAGTAGTGAGTATAGTAATTCTCATTCTATCGATCATTTAAGCATAATATGGCTAATAATATGAGTTAGATTGATAATAATAACAGTAATAAGTATAGTAATTGTCGTTCTGTCGATAATATAAGCATAATATGGCTAATAATATGAGTTAGATTGATAATACTAAGAGTAGCGAGTATAGTAATTGTCGTTCTATCGATCATATAAGCATAATATGGCTAATAATATGAGTTAGATTGATAATAATAAGAGTAATAAGTATAGTATTTGTCGTTCTATCGATCATGTAAGCATAATATGGCTAATAATATGAGTTAGAGTGATAGTACTAAGAGTAGTGAGTATAGTAATTCTCATTCCATCGATCATATAAGCATAATATGGCTAATAATATGAGTTAGATTGATAATAATGACACTAATAAGTATAGTAATTGTCGTTCTATCGATAATATAAGCATAATATGGCTAATAATATGAGTTAGATTGATAATACTAAGAGTAGTGAGTATAGTAATTGTCGTTCTATCGATCATATAAGCATAATATGGCTAATAATATGAGTTAGATTGATAATAATAAGAGTAATAAGTATAGTATTTGTCGTTCTATCGATCATGTAAGCATAATATGGCTAATAATACGAGTTAGATTGATAATAATAAGAGTAATGAGTATAGCAATTGTAGATCTATCGATCATTTAAGCATAATATGGCTAATAATATGAGTTAGATTGATAATAATGACAGTAATAAGTATAGTAATTGTCGTTCTATCGATAATATAAGCATAATATGGCTAATAATATGAGTTAGATTGATAATAATAAGAGTAATAACTACAGTAATTGTCGTTCTATCGATCATATAAGCATAATAAGGCTAATAATATGAGTTAGAGTGATAATACTAAGAGTAGTGAGTATAGTAATTCTCATTCTATCGATCATATAAGTATAATATGGCTAATAATATGAGTTAGATTGATAATAATAACAGTAATAAGTATAGTAATTGTCGTACTATCGATCATATAAGCATAATATGGCTAATAATATGAGTTAGATTGATAATAATAAGAGTAATAAGTATAGTATTTGTCGTTCTATCGATCATATAAGCATAATATGGCTAATAATATGAGTTAGATTGATAATAATAAGAGTAATAAGTATAGTAATTGTCGTTCTATCGATTATTTAAGCATAATATGGGTAATAATATGAGTCAGATTGATAATAATAACAGTAATAAGTATAGTAATTGTCGTTCTATCGATAATATAACCATAATATGGCTAGTAATATGAGTTAGATTGATGATACTAAGAGTAGTGAGTATAGTAATTCTCGTTCTATCGATCATATAAGCATAATATGGCTAATAATATGAGTTAGATTGATAATAATAAGAGTAATAACTACAGTAATTCTCGTTCTATCGATCATATAAGCATAATAAGGCTAATAATATGAGTTAGATTGATAACAATAAGAGTAATAAGTATAGTAAATGTCGTTCTCTCGATCATATAAGCATAATATGGCTAATAATATGAGTTAGAGTGATAATACTAAGAGTAGTGAGTATAGTAATTCTCATTCTATCGATCATTTAAGCATAATATGGCTAATAATATGAGTTAGATTGATAATAATAACAGTAATAAGTATAGTAATTGTCGTTCTATCGATAATATAACCATAATATGGCTAATAATATGAGTTAGATTGATAATACTAAGAGTAGTGAGTATAGTAATTCTCGTTCTATCGATCATATAAGCATAATATGGCTAATAATATGAGTTAGATTGATAATAATAAGAGTAATAAGTATAGTAATTGTCGTTCTCTCGATCATATAAGCATAATATGGCTAATAATATGAGTTAGAGTGATAGTACTAAGAGTAGTGAGTATAGTAATTCTCATTCCATCGATCATATAAGCATAATATGGCTAATAATATGAGTTAGATTGATAATAATAACAGTAATAAGTATAGTAATTGTCGTTCTGTCGATAATATAAGCATAATATGGCTAATAATATGAGTTAGATTGATAATACTAAGAGTAGCGAGTATAGTAATTGTCGTTCTATCGATCATATAAGCATAATATGGCTAATAATAGGAGTTAGATTGATAATAATAAGAGTAATAAGTATAGTATTTGTCGTTCTATCGATCATGTAAGCATAATATGGCTAATAATACGAGTTAGATTGATAATAATAAGAGTAATGAGTATAGCAATTGTAGATCTATCGATCATTTAAGCATAATATGGCTAATAATATGAGTTAGATTGATAATAATGACAGTAATAAGTATAGTAATTGTCGTTCTATCGATAATATAAGCATAATATGGCTAATAATATGAGTTAGATTGATAATACTAAGAGTAGTGAGTATAGTAATTGTCGTTCTATCGATCATATAAGCATAATATGGCTAATAATATGAGTTAGATTGATAATAATAAGAGTAATAAGTATAGTATTTGTCGTTCTATCGATCATGTAAGCATAATATGGCTAATAATACGAGTTAGATTGATAATAATAAGAGTAATGAGTATAGCAATTGTAGATCTATCGATCATTTAAGCATAATATGGCTAATAATATGAGTTAGATTGATAATAATGACAGTAATAAGTATAGTAATTGTCGTTCTATCGATAATATAAGCATAATATGGCTAATAATATGAGTTAGATTGATAATACTAAGAGTAGTGAGTATAGTAATTGTCGTTCTATCGATCATATAAGCATAATATGGCTAATAATATGAGTTAGATTGATAATAATAAGAGTAATAAGTATAGTATTTGTCGTTCTATCGATCATGTAAGCATAATATGGCTAATAATACGTGTTAGATTGATAATAATAAGAGTAATGAGTATAGCAATTGTAGATCTATCGATCATTTAAGCATAATATGGCTAATAATATGAGTTAGATTGATAATAATGACAGTAATAAGTATAGTAATTGTCGTTCTATCGATAATATGATCATAATATGGCTAATAATATGAGTTAGATTGATAATACTAAGAGTAGTGAGTATAGTAATTCTCGTTCTATCGATCATATAAGCATAATATGGCTAATAATATGAGTTAGATTGATAATAATAAGAGTAATAAGTATAGTATTTGTCGTTCTATCGATCATATAAGCATAATATGGCTAATAATATGAGTTAGATTGATAATAATAAGAGTAATGAGTAGAGTAATTGTAGTTCTATCGATCATATAAGCATAATAAGGCTAATAATATGAGTTAGAGTGATAATACTAAGAGTAGCGAGTATAGTAATTCTCATTCTATCGATCATATAAGCATAATATGGCTAATAATATGAGTTAGATTGATAATAATAAGAGTAATAAGTATAGTATTTGTCGTTCTATCGATCATGTAAGCATAATATGGCTAATAATACGAGTTAGATTGATAACAATAAGAGTAATAAGTATAGTAATTGTCGTTCTCTCGATCATATAAGCATAATATGGCTAATAATATGAGTTAGATTGATAATACTAAGAGTAGTGAGTATAGTAATTCTCGTTCTATCGATCATATAAGCATAATATGGCTAATAATATGAGTTAGATTGATAATAATAAGAGTAATAACTACAGTAATTGTCGTTCTATCGATCATATAAGCATAATAAGGCTAATAATATGAGTTAGATTGATAACAATAAGAGTAATAAGTATAGTAATTGTCGTTCTCTCGATCATATAAGCATAATATGGCTAATAATATGAGTTAGAGTGATAATACTAAGAGTAGTGAGTATAGTAATTCTCATTCTATCGATCATTTAAGCATAATATGGCTAATAATATGAGTTAGATTGATAATAATAACAGTAATAAGTATAGTAATTGTCGTTCTATCGATAATATAACCATAATATGGCTAATAATATGAGTTAGATTGATAATACTAAGAGTAGTGAGTATAGTAATTCTCGTTCTATCGATAATATAAGCATAATATGGCTAATAATATGAGTTAGATTGATAATAATAAGAGTAATAAGTATAGTAATTGTCGTTCTATCGATAATATAATCATAATATGGCTAATAATATGAGTTAGATTGATAATACTAAGAGTAGTGAGTATAGTAATTCTCGTTCTATCGATCATATAAGCATAATATGGCTAATAATATGAGTTAGATTGATAATAATAACAGTAATAAGTATAGTAATTGTCGTTCTGTCGATAATATAAGCATAATATGGCTAATAATATGAGTTAGATTGATAATACTAAGAGTAGCGAGTATAGTAATTGTCGTTCTATCGATCATATAAGCATAATATGGCTAATAATATGAGTTAGATTGATAATAATAAGAGTAATAAGTATAGTATTTGTCGTTCTCTCGATCATATAAGCATAATATGGCTAATAATATGAGTTAGAGTGATAGTACTAAGAGTAGTGAGTATAGTAATTCTCATTCCATCGATCATATAAGCATAATATGGCTAATAATATGAGTTAGATTGATAATAATAACAGTAATAAGTATAGTAATTGTCGTTCTGTCGATAATATAAGCATAATATGGCTAATAATATGAGTTAGATTGATAATACTAAGAGTAGCGAGTATAGTAATTGTCGTTCTATCGATCATATAAGCATAATATGGCTAATAATATGAGTTAGATTGATAATAATAAGAGTAATAAGTATAGTATTTGTCGTTCTATCGATCATGTAAGCATAATATGGCTAATAATACGAGTTAGATTGATAATAATAAGAGTAATGAGTATAGCAATTGTAGATCTATCGATCATTTAAGCATAATATGGCTAATAATATGAGTTAGATTGATAATAATGACAGTAATAAGTATAGTCATTGTCGTTCTATCGATAATATAAGCATAATATGGCTAATAATATGAGTTAGATTGATAATACTAAGAGTAGTGAGTATAGTAATTGTCGTTCTATCGATCATATAAGCATGATATGGCTAATAATATGAGTTAGATTGATAATAATAAGAGTAATAAGTATAGTATTTGTCGTTCTATCGATCATGTAAGCATAATATGGCTAATAATACGAGTTAGATTGATAATAATAAGAGTAATGAGTATAGCAATTGTAGATCTATCGATCATTTAAGCATAATATGGCTAATAATATGAGTTAGATTGATAACAATGACAGTAATAAGTATAGTAATTGTCGTTCTATCGATAATATAAGCATAATATGGCTAATAATATGAGTTAGATTGATAATACTAAGAGTAGTGAGTATAGTAATTGTCGTTCTATCGATCATATAAGCATAATATGGCTAATAATATGAGTTAGATTGATAATAATAAGAGTAATAAGTATAGTATTTGTCGTTCTATCGATCATGTAAGCATAATATGGCTAATAATACGTGTTAGATTGATAATAATAAGAGTAATGAGTATAGCAATTGTAGATCTATCGATCATTTAAGCATAATATGGCTAATAATATGAGTTAGATTGATAATAATGACAGTAATAAGTATAGTAATTGTCGTTCTATCGATAATATGATCATAATATGGCTAATAATATGAGTTAGATTGATAATACTAAGAGTAGTGAGTATAGTAATTCTCGTTCTATCGATCATATAAGCATAATATGGCTAATAATATGAGTTAGATTGATAATAATAAGAGTAATAAGTATAGTATTTGTCGTTCTATCGATCATATAAGCATAATATGGCTAATAATATGAGTTAGATTGATAATAATAAGAGTAATGAGTAGAGTAATTGTAGTTCTATCGATCATATAAGCATAATAAGGCTAATAATATGAGTTAGAGTGATAATACTAAGAGTAGCGAGTATAGTAATTCTCATTCTATCGATCATATAAGCATAATATGGCTAATAATATGAGTTAGATTGATAATAATAAGAGTAATAAGTATAGTATTTGTCGTTCTATCGATCATGTAAGCATAATATGGCTAATAATACGAGTTAGATTGATAACAATAAGAGTAATAAGTATAGTAATTGTCGTTCTCTCGATCATATAAGCATAATATGGCTAATAATATGAGTTAGATTGATAATACTAAGAGTAGTGAGTATAGTAATTCTCGTTCTATCGATCATATAAGCATAATATGGCTAATAATATGAGTTAGATTGATAATAATAAGAGTAATAACTACAGTAATTGTCGTTCTATCGATCATATAAGCATAATAAGGCTAATAATATGAGTTAGATTGATAACAATAAGAGTAATAAGTATAGTAATTGTCGTTCTCTCGATCATATAAGCATAATATGGCTAATAATATGAGTTAGAGTGATAATACTAAGAGTAGTGAGTATAGTAATTCTCATTCTATCGATCATTTAAGCATAATATGGCTAATAATATGAGTTAGATTGATAATAATAACAGTAATAAGTATAGTAATTGTCGTTCTATCGATAATATAACCATAATATGGCTAATAATATGAGTTAGATTGATAATACTAAGAGTAGTGAGTATAGTAATTCTCGTTCTATCGATAATATAAGCATAATATGGCTAATAATATGAGTTAGATTGATAATAATAAGAGTAATAAGTATAGTAATTGTCGTTCTATCGATAATATAATCATAATATGGCTAATAATATGAGTTAGATTGATAATACTAAGAGTAGTGAGTATAGTAATTCTCGTTCTATCGATCATATAAGCATAATATGGCTAATAATATGAGTTAGATTGATAATAATAAGAGTAATAAGTATAGTATTTGTCGTTCTATCGATCATATAAGCATAATATGGCTAATAATATGAGTTAGATTGATAATAATAAGAGTAATGAGTAGAGTAATTGTAGTTCTATCGATCATTTAAGCAAAATATGGCTAATAATATGAGTTAGATTGATAATAATAAGAGTAATGAGTATAGTAATTGTAGTTCTATCGATCATTTAAGCATAATATGGCTAATAATATGAGTTAGATTGATAATAGTAAGAGTAATAGCTACAGTAATTGTCGTTCTATCGATCATATAAGCATAATAAGGCTAATAATATGAGTTAGAGTGATAATACTAAGAGTAGTGAGTATAGTAATTCTCATTCTATCGATCATATAAGCATAATATGGCTAATAATATGAGTTAGATTGATAATAATAACAGTAATAAGTATAGTAATTGTCGTTCTATCGATAATATAAGCATAATATGGCTAATAATATGAGTTAGATTGATAATACTAAGAGTAGTGAGTATAGTAATTGTCGTTCTATCGATCATATAAGCATAATATGGCTAATAATATGAGTTAGATTGATAATACTAAGAGTAGTGAGTATAGTAATTCTCGTTCTATCGATCATATAAGCATAATATGGCTAATAATATGAGTTAGATTGATAATAATAAGTGTAATGAGTATAGTAATTGTAGTTCTATCGATCATTTAAGCATAATATGGCTAATAATATGAGTTAGATTGATAATAATAACAGTAATAAGTATAGTAATTGTCGTTCTATCGATAATATAACCATAATATGGCTAGTAATATGAGTTAGAGTGATAATACTAAGAGTAGTGAGTATAGTAATTCTCATTCTATCGATCATATAAGCATAATATGGCTACTAATATGAGTTAGATTGATAATAATAACAGTAATAAGTATAGTAATTGTCGTTCTATCGATAATATAAGCATAATATGGCTAATAATATGAGTTAGATTGATAATACTAAGAGTAGTGAGTATAGTAATTGTCGTTCTATCGATCATATAAGCATAATATGGCTAATAATATGAGTTAGATTGATAATAATAAGAGTAATAAGTATAGTATTTGTCGTTCTATCGATCATATAAGCATAATATGGCTAATAATATGAGTTAGATTGATAATAATAAGAGTAATAAGTATAGTATTTGTCGTTCTATCGATCATGTAAGCATAATATGGCTAATAATACGAGTTAGATTGATAATAATAAGAGTAATGAGTATAGCAATTGTAGATCTATCGATCATTTAAGCATAATATGGCTAATAATATGAGTTAGATTGATAATAATGACAGTAATAAGTATAGTAATTGTCGTTCTATCGATAATATGATCATAATATGGCTAATAATATGAGTTAGATTGATAATACTAAGAGTAGTGAGTATAGTAATTCTCGTTCTATCGATCATATAAGCATAATATGGCTAATAATATGAGTTAGAATGATAATAATAAGAGTAATAAGTATAGTATTTGTCGTTCTATCGATCATATAAGCATAATATGGCTAATAATATGAGTTAGATTGATAATAATAAGAGTAATGAGAAGAGTAATTGTAGTTCTATCGATCATATAAGCATAATAAGGCTAATAATATGAGTTAGAGTGATAATACTAAGAGTAGCGAGTATAGTAATTCTCATTCTATCGATCATATAAGCATAATATGGCTAATAATATGAGTTAGATTGATAATAATAAGAGTAATAAGTATAGTAATTGTCGTTCTATCGATCATTTAAGCATAATATGGGTAATAATATGAGTCAGATTGATAATAATAACAGTAATAAGTATAGTAATTGTCGTTCTATCGATAATATAAACATAATATGGCTAATAATATGAGTTAGATTGATAATCCTAAGAGTAGTGAGTATAGTTATTCTCGTTCTATCGATCATATAAGCATAATATGGCTAATAATATGAGGTAGATTGATAATAATAACAGTAATAGGTATAGTAATTGTCGTTCTATCGATAATATAAGCATAATATGGCTAATAATATGAGTTAGATTGATAATAATAAGAGTAATAAGTATAGTATTTGTCGTTCTATCGATCATGTAAGCATAATATGGCTAATAATACGAGTTAGATTGATAATAATAAGAGTAATGAGTATAGCAATTGTAGATCTATCGATCATTTAAGCATAATATGGGTAATAATATGAGTCAGATTGATAATACTAAGAGTAGTGAGTATTGAAATTCTCGTTCTATCGATCATATAAGCATAATATGGCTAATAATATGAGTTAGATTGATAATAATAAGAGTAATAACTACAGTAATTGTCGTTCTATCGATCATATAAGCATAATAAGGCTAATAATATGAGTTAGAGTGATAATACTAAGAGTAGTGAGTATAGTAATTCTCATTCTATCGATCATATAAGTATAATATGGCTAATAATATGAGTTAGATTGATAATAATAACAGTAATAAGTATAGTAATTGTCGTTCCATCGATAATATAAGCATAATATGGCTAATAATATGAGTTAGATTGATAATACTAAGAGTAGTGAGTATAGTAATTGTCGTTCTATCGATCATATAAGCATAATATGGCTAATAATATGAGTTAGATTGATAATAATAAGAGTAATAAGTATAGTATTTGTCGTTCTCTCGATCATATAAGCATAATATGGCTAATAATACGAGTTAGAGTGATAGTACTAAGAGTAGTGAGTATAGTAATTCTCATTCCATCGATCATATAAGCATAATATGGCTAATAATATGAGTTAGATTGATAATAATAAGAGTAATGAGTAGAGTAATTGTAGTTCTATCGATCGTATCTGCATAATATGGTTAATAATATGAGTTAGATTGATAATAATAAGAGTAGTAAGGATAGTATTTGTCGTTCTATCGATCATGTAAGCATAATATGGCTAATAATATGAGTTAGATTGATAATAATAAGAGTAATAAGTATAGTAATTGTCGTTCTATCGATCATTTAAGCATAATATGGGTAATAATATGAGTCAGATTGATAATAATAACAGTAATAAGTATAGTAATTGTCGTTCTATCGATAATATAAAAATAATATGGCTAATAATATGAGTTAGATTGATAATCCTAAGAGTAGTGAGTATAGTAATTCTCGTTCTATCGATCATATAAGCATAATATGGCTAATAATATGAGTTAGATTGATAATAATAAGAGTAATGAGTATAGTAATTGTAGTTCTATCGATCATTTAAGCATAATATGGCTAATAATATGAGTTAGATTGATAATAGTAAGAGTAATAGCTACAGTAATTGTCGTTCTATCGATCATATAAGCATAATAAGGCTAATAATATGAGTTAGAGTGATAGTACTAAGAGTAGTGCGTATAGTAATTCTCATTCCATCGATCATATAAGCATAATAAGGCTAATAATATGAGTTAGATTGATAACAATAAGAGTAATAAGTATAGTAAATGTCGTTCTCTCGATCATATAAGCATAATATGGCTAATAATATGAGTTAGAGTGATAATACTAAGAGTAGTGAGTATAGTAATTCTCATTCTATCGATCATTAAAGCATAATATGGCTAATAATATGAGTTAGATTGATAATAATAACAGTAATAAGTATAGTAATTGTCGTTCTATCGATAATATAACCATAATATGGCTAATAATATGAGTTAGATTGATAATACTAAGAGTAGTGAGTATAGTAATTCTCGTTCTATCGATCATATAAGCATAATATGGCTAATAATATGAGTTAGATTGATAATAATAAGAGTAATAAGTATAGTAATTGTCGTTCTCTCGATCATATAAGCATAATATGGCTAATAATATGAGTTAGAGTGATAGTACTAAGAGTAGTGCGTATAGTAATTCTCATTCCATCGATCATATAAGCATAATATGGCTAATAATATGAGTTAGATTGATAATAATAACAGTAATAAGTATAGTAATTGTCGTTCTGTCGATAATATAAGCATAATATGGCTAATAATATGAGTTAGATTGATAATAATAAGAGTAATAAGTATAGTATTTGTCGTTCTATCGATCATGTAAGCATAATATGGCTAATAATACGAGTTAGATTGATAATAATAAGAGTAATGAGTATAGCAATTGTAGATCTATCGATCATTTAAGCATAATATGGCTAATAATATGAGTTAGATTGATAATAATGACAGTAATAAGTATAGTAATTGTCGTTCTATCGATAATATAAGCATAATATGGCTAATAATATGAGTTAGATTGATAATACTAAGAGTAGTGAGTATAGTAATTGTCGTTCTATCGATCATATAAGCATAATATGGCTAATAATATGAGTTAGATTGATAATAATAAGAGTAATAAGTATAGTATTTGTCGTTCTATCGATCATGTAAGCATAATATGGCTAATAATACGAGTTAGATTGATAATAATAAGAGTAATGAGTATAGCAATTGTAGATCTATCGATCATTTAAGCATAATATGGCTAATAATATGAGTTAGATTGATAATAATGACAGTAATAAGTATAGTAATTGTCGTTCTATCGATAATATAAGCATAATATGGCTAATAATATGAGTTAGATTGATAATACTAAGAGTAGTGAGTATAGTAATTGTCGTTCTATCGATCATATAAGCATAATATGGCTAATAATATGAGTTAGATTGATAATAATAAGAGTAATAAGTATAGTATTTGTCGTTCTATCGATCATGTAAGCATAATATGGCTAATAATACGAGTTAGATTGATAATAATAAGAGTAATGAGTATAGCAATTGTAGATCTATCGATCATTTAAGCATAATATGGCTAATAATATGAGTTAGATTGATAATAATGACAGTAATAAGTATAGTAATTGTCGTTCTATCGATAATATGATCATAATATGGCTAATAATATGAGTTAGATTGATAATACTAAGAGTAGTGAGTATAGTAATTCTCGTTCTATCGATCATATAAGCATAATATGGCTAATAATATGAGTTAGATTGATAATAATAAGAGTAATAAGTATAGTATTTGTCGTTCTATCGATCATATAAGCATAATATGGCTAATAATATGAGTTAGATTGATAATAATAAGAGTAATGAGTAGAGTAATTGTAGTTCTATCGATCATATAAGCATAATAAGGCTAATAATATGAGTTAGAGTGATAATACTAAGAGTAGCGAGTATAGTAATTCTCATTCTATCGATCATATAAGCATAATATGGCTAATAATATGAGTTAGATTGATAATAATAAGAGTAATAAGTATAGTAATTGTCGTTCTATCGATCATTTAAGCATAATATGGGTAATAATATGAGTCAGATTGATAATAATAACAGTAATAAGTATAGTAATTGTCGTTCTATCGATAATATAAACATAATATGGCTAATAATATGAGTTAGATTGATAATCCTAAGAGTAGTGAGTATAGTTATTCTCGTTCTATCGATCATATAAGCATAATATGGCTAATAATATGAGGTAGATTGATAATAATAACAGTAATAGGTATAGTAATTGTCGTTCTATCGATAATATAAGCATAATATGGCTAATAATATGAGTTAGATTGATAATAATAAGAGTAATAAGTATAGTAATTGTCGTTCTATCGATCATTTAAGCATAATATGGGTAATAATATGAGTCAGATTGATAATAATAACAGTAATAAGTATAGTAATTTTCGTTCTATCGATAATATAAACATAATATGGCTAATAATATGAGTTAGATTGATAATCCTAAGAGTAGTGAGTATAGTTATTCTCGTTCTATCGATCATATAAGCATAATATGGCTAATAATATGAGGTAGATTGATAATAATAACAGTAATAGGTATAGTAATTGTCGTTCTATCGATAATATAAGCATAATATGGCTAATAATATGAGTTAGATTGATAATACTAAGAGTAGTGAGTATAGTAATTGTCGTTCTATCGATCATATAAGCATAATATGGCTAATAATATGAGTTAGATTGATAATAATAAGAGTAATAAGTATAGTATTTGTCGTTCTATCGATCATGTAAGCATAATATGGCTAATAATACGAGTTAGATTGATAATAATAAGAGTAATGAGTATAGCAATTGTAGATCTATCGATCATTTAAGCATAATATGGGTAATAATATGAGTCAGATTGATAATACTAAGAGTAGTGAGTATTGAAATTCTCGTTCTATCGATCATATAAGCATAATATGGCTAATAATATGAGTTAGATTGATAATAATAAGAGTAATAACTACAGTAATTGTCGTTCTATCGATCATATAAGCATAATAAGGCTAATAATATGAGTTAGAGTGATAATACTAAGAGTAGTGAGTATAGTAATTCTCATTCTATCGATCATATAAGTATAATATGGCTAATAATATGAGTTAGATTGATAATAATAACAGTAATAAGTATAGTAATTGTCGTTCCATCGATAATATAAGCATAATATGGCTAATAATATGAGTTAGATTGATAATACTAAGAGTAGTGAGTATAGTAATTGTCGTTCTATCGATCATATAAGCATAATATGGCTAATAATATGAGTTAGATTGATAATAATAAGAGTAATAAGTATAGTATTTGTCGTTCTCTCGATCATATAAGCATAATATGGCTAATAATACGAGTTAGAGTGATAGTACTAAGAGTAGTGAGTATAGTAATTCTCATTCCATCGATCATATAAGCATAATATGGCTAATAATATGAGTTAGATTGATAATAATAAGAGTAATAAGTATAGTAATTGTCGTTCTATCGATTATTTAAGCATAATATGGGTAATAATATGAGTCAGATTGATAATAATAACAGTAATAAGTATAGTAATTGTCGTTCTATCGATAATATAACCATAATATGGCTAGTAATATGAGTTAGATTGATGATACTAAGAGTAGTGAGTATAGTAATTCTCGTTCTATCGATCATATAAGCATAACATGGCTAATAATATGAGTTAGATTGATAATAATAAGAGTAATAACTACAGTAATTCTCGTTCTATCGATCATATAAGCATAATAAGGCTAATAATATGAGTTAGATTGATAATAATGACAGTAATAAGTATAGCAATTGTCGTTCTATCGATAATATGATCATAATATGGCTAATAATATGAGTTAGATTGATAATACTAAGAGTAGTGAGTATAGTAATTGTCGTTCTATCGATCATATAAGCATAATATGGCTAATAATATGAGTTAGATTGATAATAATAAGAGTAATAAGTATAGTATTTGTCGTTCTATCGATCATGTAAGCATAATATGGCTAATAATACGAGTTAGATTGATAATAATGAGAGTAATGAGTATAGCAATTGTAGATCTATCGATCATTTAAGCATAATATGGCTAATAATATGAGTTAGATTGATAATAATGACAGTAATAAGTATAGTAATTGTCGTTCTATCGATAATATGATCATAATATGGCTAATAATATGAGTTAGATTGATAATACTAAGAGTAGTGAGTATAGTAATTCTCGTTCTATCGATCATATAAGCATAATATGGCTAATAATATGAGTTAGATTGATAATAATAAGAGTAATAAGTATAGTATTTGTCGTTCTATCGATCATATAAGCATAATATGGCTAATAATATGAGTTAGATTGATAATAATAAGAGTAATGAGTAGAGTAATTGTAGTTCTATCGATCATATAAACATAATAAGGCTAATAATATGAGTTAGAGTGATAATACTAAGAGTAGCGAGTATAGTAATTCTCATTCTATCGATCATATAAGCATAATATGGCTAATAATATGAGTTAGATTGATAATAATAAGAGTAATAAGTATAGTAATTGTCGTTCTATCGATCATTTAAGCATAATATGGGTAATAATATGAGTCAGATTGATAATAATAACAGTAATAAGTATAGTAATTTTCGTTCTATCGATAATATAAACGTAATATGGCTAATAATATGAGTTAGATTGATAATCCTAAGAGTTGTGAGTATAGTTATTCTCGTTCTATCGATCATATAAGCATAATATGGCTAATAATATGAGGTAGATTGATAATAATAACAGTAATAGGTATAGTAATTGTCGTTCTATCGATAATATAAGCATAATATGGCTAATAATATGAGTTAGATTGATAATACTAAGAGGAGTGAGTATAGTAATTGTCGTTCTATCGATCATATAAGCATAATATGGCTAATAATATGAGTTAGATTGATAATAATAAGAGTAATAAGTATAGTATTTGTCGTTCTATCGATCATGTAAGCATAATATGGCTAATAATACGAGTTAGATTGATAATAATAAGAGTAATGAGTATAGCAATTGTAGATCTATCGATCATTTAAGCATAATATGGGTAATAATATGAGTCAGATTGATAATACTAAGAGTAGTGAGTATTGAAATTCTCGTTCTATCGATCATATAAGCATAATATGGCTAATAATATGAGTTAGATTGATAATAATAAGAGTAATAACTACAGTAATTGTCGTTCTATCGATCATATAAGCATAATAAGGCTAATAATATGAGTTAGAGTGATAATAATAAGAGTAGTGAGTATAGTAATTCTCATTCTATCGATCATATAAGTATAATATGGCTAATAATATGAGTTAGATTGATAATAATAACAGTAATAAGTATAGTAATTGTCGTTCTATCGATAATATACGCATAATATGGCTAATAATATGAGTTAGATTGATAATACTAAGAGTAGTGAGTATAGTAATTGTCGTTCTATCGATCATATAAGCATAATATGGCTAATAATATGAGTTAGATTGATAATAATAAGAGTAATAAGTATAGTATTAGTCGTTCTATCGATCATGTAAGCATAATATGGCTAATAATACGAGTTAGATTGATAATAATGAGAGTAATGAGTATAGCAATTGTAGATCTATCGATCATTTAAGCATAATATGGCTAATAATATGAGTTAGATTGATAATAATGACAGTAATAAGTATAGTAATTGTCGTTCTATCGATAATATGATCATAATATGGCTAATAATATGAGTTAGATTGATAATACTAAGAGTAGTGAGTATAGTAATTCTCGTTCTATCGATCATATAAGCATAATATGGCTAATAATATGAGTTAGATTGATAATAATAAGAGTAATAAGTATAGTATTAGTCGTTCTATCGATCATGTAAGCATAATATGGCTAATAATACGAGTTAGATTGATAATAATGAGAGTAATGAGTATAGCAATTGTAGATCTATCGATCATTTAAGCATAATATGGCTAATAATATGAGTTAGATTGATAATAATGACAGTAATAAGTATAGTAATTGTCGTTCTATCGATAATATGATCATAATATGGCTAATAATATGAGTTAGATTGATAATACTAAGAGTAGTGAGTATAGTAATTCTCGTTCTATCGATCATATAAGCATAATATGGCTAATAATATGAGTTAGATTGATAATAATAAGAGTAATAAGTATAGTATTTGTCGTTCTATCGATCATATAAGCATAATATGGCTAATAATATGAGTTAGATTGATAATAATAAGAGTAATGAGTAGAGTAATTGTAGTTCTATCGATCATATAAACATAATAAGGCTAATAATATGAGTTAGAGTGATAATACTAAGAGTAGCGAGTATAGTAATTCTCATTCTATCGATCATATAAGCATAATATGGCTAATAATATGAGTTAGATTGATAATAATAAGAGTAATAAGTATAGTAATTGTCGTTCTATCGATCATTTAAGCATAATATGGGTAATAATATGAGTCAGATTGATAATAATAACAGTAATAAGTATAGTAATTTTCGTTCTATCGATAATATAAACGTAATATGGCTAATAATATGAGTTAGATTGATAATCCTAAGAGTTGTGAGTATAGTTATTCTCGTTCTATCGATCATATAAGCATAATATGGCTAATAATATGAGGTAGATTGATAATAATAACAGTAATAGGTATAGTAATTGTCGTTCTATCGATAATATAAGCATAATATGGCTAATAATATGAGTTAGATTGATAATACTAAGAGGAGTGAGTATAGTAATTGTCGTTCTATCGATCATATAAGCATAATATGGCTAATAATATGAGTTAGATTGATAATAATAAGAGTAATAAGTTTAGTATTTGTCGTTCTATCGATCATGTAAGCATAATATGGCTAATAATACGAGTTAGATTGATAATAATAAGAGTAATGAGTATAGCAATTGTAGATCTATCGATCATTTAAGCATAATATGGGTAATAATATGAGTCAGATTGATAATACTAAGAGTAGTGAGTATTGAAATTCTCGTTCTATCGATCATATAAGCATAATATGGCTAATAATATGAGTTAGATTGATAATAATAAGAGTAATAACTACAGTAATTGTCGTTCTATCGATCATATAAGCATAATAAGGCTAATAATATGAGTTAGAGTGATAATAATAAGAGTAGTGAGTATAGTAATTCTCATTCTATCGATCATATAAGTATAATATGGCTAATAATATGAGTTAGATTGATAATAATAACAGTAATAAGTATAGTAATTGTCGTTCTATCGATAATATACGCATAATATGGCTAATAATATGAGTTAGATTGATAATACTAAGAGTAGTGAGTATAGTAATTGTCGTTCTATCGATCATATAAGCATAATATGGCTAATAATATGAGTTAGATTGATAATAATAAGAGTAATAAGTATAGTATTTGTCGTTCTATCGATCATGTAAGCATAATATGGCTAATAATACGAGTTAGATTGATAATAATGAGAGTAATGAGTATAGCAATTGTAGATCTATCGATCATTTAAGCATAATATGGCTAATAATATGAGTTAGATTGATAATAATGACAGTAATAAGTATAGTAATTGTCGTTCTATCGATAATATGATCATAATATGGCTAATAATATGAGTTAGATTGATAATACTAAGAGTAGTGAGTATAGTAATTCTCGTTCTATCGATCATATAAGCATAATATGGCTAATAATATGAGTTAGATTGATAATAATAAGAGTAATAAGTATAGTATTAGTCGTTCTATCGATCATGTAAGCATAATATGGCTAATAATACGAGTTAGATTGATAATAATGAGAGTAATGAGTATAGCAATTGTAGATCTATCGATCATTTAAGCATAATATGGCTAATAATATGAGTTAGATTGATAATAATGACAGTAATAAGTATAGTAATTGTCGTTCTATCGATAATATGATCATAATATGGCTAATAATATGAGTTAGATTGATAATACTAAGAGTAGTGAGTATAGTAATTCTCGTTCTATCGATCATATAAGCATAATATGGCTAATAATATGAGTTAGATTGATAATAATAAGAGTAATAAGTATAGTATTTGTCGTTCTATCGATCATGTAAGCATAATATGGCTAATAATACGAGTTAGATTGATAATAATGAGAGTAATGAGTAGAGTAATTGTAGTTCTATCGATCATATAAACATAATAAGGCTAATAATATGAGTTAGAGTGATAATACTAAGAGTAGCGAGTATAGTAATTCTCATTCTATCGATCATATAAGCATAATATGGCTAATAATATGAGTTAGATTGATAATAATAAGAGTAATAAGTATAGTAATTGTCGTTCTATCGATCATTTAAGCATAATATGGGTAATAATATGAGTCAGATTGATAATAATAACAGTAATAAGTATAGTAATTTTCGTTCTATCGATAATATAAACGTAATATGGCTAATAATATGAGTTAGATTGATAATCCTAAGAGTTGTGAGTATAGTTATTCTCGTTCTATCGATCATATAAGCATAATATGGCTAATAATATGAGGTAGATTGATAATAATAACAGTAATAGGTATAGTAATTGTCGTTCTATCGATAATATAAGCATAATATGGCTAATAATATGAGTTAGATTGATAATACTAAGAGGAGTGAGTATAGTAATTGTCGTTCTATCGATCATATAAGCATAATATGGCTAATAATATGAGTTAGATTGATAATAATAAGAGTAATAAGTATAGTATTTGTCGTTCTATCGATCATGTAAGCATAATATGGCTAATAATACGAGTTAGATTGATAATAATAAGAGTAATGAGTATAGCAATTGTAGATCTATCGATCATTTAAGCATAATATGGGTAATAATATGAGTCAGATTGATAATACTAAGAGTAGTGAGTATTGAAATTCTCGTTCTATCGATCATATAAGCATAATATGGCTAATAATATGAGTTAGATTGATAATAATAAGAGTAATAACTACAGTAATTGTCGTTCTATCGATCATATAAGCATAATAAGGCTAATAATATGAGTTAGAGTGATAATAATAAGAGTAGTGAGTATAGTAATTCTCATTCTATCGATCATATGAGTATAATATGGCTAATAATATGAGTTAGATTGATAATAATAACAGTAATAAGTATAGTAATTGTCGTTCTATCGATAATATACGCATAATATGGCTAATAATATGAGTTAGATTGATAATACTAAGAGTAGTGAGTATAGTAATTGTCGTTCTATCGATCATATAAGCATAATATGGCTAATAATATGAGTTAGATTGATAATAATAAGAGTAATAAGTATAGTATTTGTCGTTCTATCGATCATGTAAGCATGATATGGCTAATAATACGAGTTAGATT
This sequence comes from Megachile rotundata, assembly GCF_050947335.1. Lineage (NCBI taxonomy): Eukaryota > Metazoa > Arthropoda > Insecta > Hymenoptera > Megachilidae > Megachile > Megachile rotundata. Next base: position 75,931 of record NW_027473930.1, read on the forward strand.
GATAATGATAAGAGTAATAAGTATAGTAATTGTCGTACTATCGATCATTTAAGCATAATATGGCTAATAATATGAGTTAGATTGATAATAATAAGAGTAATGAGTATAGTAATTGTAGTTCTATCGATCATATCGGTATAATATGGTTAATAATATGAGTTAGGTTCATAATAATAAGAGTAATAAGTATAGTAATTGTCGTTCTATCGATCATATAAGCATAATATGGCTAATAATATGAGTTAGATTGATAATATTAAGAGTAGTGAGTATAGTTATTCTCGTTCTATCGATCATATAAGCATAATATGGCTAATAATATGAGGTAGATTGATAATAATAACAGTAATAGGTATAGTAATTGTCGTTCTATCGATAATATAAGCATAATATGGCTAATAATATGAGTTAGATTGATAATACTAAGAGTAGTGAGTATAGTAATTGTCGTTCTATCGATCATATAAGCATAATATGGCTAATAATATGAGTTAGATTGATAATAATAAGAGTAATAAGTATAGTATTTGTCGTTCTATCGATCATGTAAGCATAATATGGCTAATAATACGAGTTAGATTGATAATAATAAGAGTAGTGAGTATAGCAATTGTAGATCTATCGATCATTTAAGCATAATATGGCTAATAATATGAGTTAGATTGATAATAATGACAGTAATAAGTATAGTAATTGTCGTTCTATCGATAATATAATCATAATATGGCTAATAATATGAGTTAGATTGATAATACTAAGAGTAGTAAGTATAGTAATTCTCGTTCTATCGATCATATAAGCATAATATGGCTAATAATATGAGTTAGATTGATAATAATAAGAGTAATAAGTATAGTATTTGTCGTTCTATCGATCATATAAGCATAATATGGCTAATAATATGAGTTAGATTGATAATAATAAGAGTAATGAGTAGAGTAATTGTAGTTCTATCGATCGTATCTGCATAATATGGTTAATAATATGAGTTAGATTGATAATAATAAGAGTAGTAAGGATAGTATTTGTCGTTCTATCGATCATATAAGCATAATATGGCTAATAATATGAGTTAGATTGATAATAATAAGAGTAATAAGTATAGTATTTGTCGTTCTCTCGATCATATAAGCATAATATGGCTAATAATACGAGTTAGAGTGATAGTACTAAGAGTAGTGAGTATAGTAATTCTCATTCCATCGATCATATAAGCATAATATGGCTAATAATATGAGTTAGATTGATAATAATAAGAGTAATGAGTAGAGTAATTGTAGTTCTATCGATCGTATCTGCATAATATGGTTAATAATATGAGTTAGATTGATAATAATAAGAGTAGTAAGGATAGTATTTGTCGTTCTATCGATCATATAAGCATAATATGGCTAATAATATGAGTTAGATTGATAATAATAAGAGTAATAAGTATAGTAATTGTCGTTCTATCGATCATTTAAGCATAATATGGGTAATAATATGAGTCAGATTGATAATAATAACAGTAATAAGTATAGTAATTGTCGTTCTATCGATAATATAAACATAATATGGCTAATAATATGAGTTAGATTGATAATCCTAAGAGTAGTGAGTATAGTAATTCTCGTTCTATCGATCATATAAGCATAATATGGCTAATAATATGAGTTAGATTGATAATAATAAGAGTAATGAGTATAGTAATTGTAGTTCTATCGATCATTTAAGCATAATATTGCTAATAATATGAGTTAGATTGATAATAGTAAGAGTAATAGCTACAGTAATTGTCGTTCTATCGATCATATAAGCATAATAAGGCTAATAATATGAGTTAGAGTGATAATAATAACAGTAATAAGTATAGTAATTGTCGTTCTATCGATAATATAAGCATAATATGGCTAATAATATGAGTTAGATTGATAATACTAAGAGTAGTGAGTATCGTAATTGTCGTTCTATCGATCATATAAGCATAATATGGCTAATAATATGAGTTAGATTGATAATACTAAGAGTAGTGAGTATAGTAATTCTCGTTCTATCGATCATATAAGCATAATATGGCTAATAATATGAGTTAGATTGATAATAATAAGAGTAATGGGTATAGTAATTGTAGTTCTATCGATCATTTAAGCATAATATGGCTAATAATATGAGTTAGATTGATAATATTAAGAGTAGTGAGTATAGAAATTCCCGTTCTATCGATCATATAAGCATAATATGGCTAATAATATGAGTTAGATTGATAATAATAAGAGTAATAACTACAGTAATTGTCGTTCTATCGATCATATAAGCATAATAAGGCTAATAATATGAGTTAGAGTGATAATACTAAGAGTAGTGAGTATAGTAATTCTCATTCTATCGATCATATAAGTATAATATGGCTAATAATATGAGTTAGATTGATAATAATAACAGTAATAAGTATAGTAATTGTCGTTCTATCGATAATATAAGCATAATATGGCTAATAATATGAGTTAGATTGATAATAATAAGAGTAATAAGTATAGTATTTGTCGTTCTATCGATCATGTAAGCATGATATGGCTAATAATACGAGTTAGATTGATAATAATAAGAGTAATAAGTATAGTAATTGTCGTACTATCGATCATATAAGCATAATATGGCTAATAATATGAGTTAGATTGATAATAATAAGAGTAATAAGTATAGTATTTGTCGTTCTATCGATCATATAAGCATAATATGGCTAATAATATGAGTTAGATTGATAATAATAAGAGTAATAAGTATAGTAATTGTCGTTCTATCGATTATTTAAGCATAATATGGGTAATAATATGAGTCAGATTGATAATAATAACAGTAATAAGTATAGTAATTGTCGTTCTATCGATAATATAACCATAATATGGCTAGTAATATGAGTTAGATTGATGATACTAAGAGTAGTGAGTATAGTAATTCTCGTTCTATCGATCATATAAGCATAATATGGCTAATAATATGAGTTAGATTGATAATAATAAGAGTAATAACTACAGTAATTCTCGTTCTATCGATCATATAAGCATAATAAGGCTAATAACATGAGTTAGATTGATAATAATGACAGTAATAAGTACAGTAATTGTCGTTCTATCGATAATATGATCATAATATGGCTAATAATATGAGTTAGATTGATAATACTAAGAGTAGTGAGTATAGTAATTCTCGTTCTATCGATCATATAAGCATAATATGGCTAATAATATGAGTTAGATTGATAATAATAAGAGTAATAAGTATAGTATTTGTCGTTCTATCGATCATATAAGCATAATATGGCTAATAATATGAGTTAGATTGATAATAATAAGAGTAATGAGTAGAGTAATTGTAGTTCTATCGATCATATAAGCATAATAAGGCTAATAATATGAGTTAGATTGATAATCCTAAGAGTAGTGAGTATAGTTATTCTCGTTCTATCGATCATATAAGCATAATATGGCTAATAATATGAGGTAGATTGATAATAATAACAGTAATAGGTATAGTAATTGTCGTTCTATCGATAATATAAGCATAATATGGCTAATAATATGAGTTAGATTGATAATACTAAGAGTAGTGAGTATAGTAATTGTCGTTCTATCGATCATATAAGCATAATATGGCTAATAATATGAGTTAGATTGATAATAATAAGAGTAATAAGTATAGTATTTGTCGTTCTATCGATCATGTAAGCATAATATGGCTAATAATACGAGTTAGATTGATAATAATGAGAGTAATGAGTATAGCAATTGTAGATCTATCGATCATTTAAGCATAATATGGCTAATAATATGAGTTAGATTGATAATAATGACAGTAATAAGTATAGTAATTGTCGTTCTATCGATAATATGATCATAATATGGCTAATAATATGAGTTAGATTGATAATACTAAGAGTAGTGAGTATAGTAATTCTCGTTCTATCGATCATATAAGCATAATATGGCTAATAATATGAGTTAGATTGATAATAATAAGAGTAATAAGTATAGTATTAGTCGTTCTATCGATCATGTAAGCATAATATGGCTAATAATACGAGTTAGATTGATAATAATGAGAGTAATGAGTATAGCAATTGTAGATCTATCGATCATTTAAGCATAATATGGCTAATAATATGAGTTAGATTGATAATAATGACAGTAATAAGTATAGTAATTGTCGTTCTATCGATAATATGATCATAATATGGCTAATAATATGAGTTAGATTGATAATACTAAGAGTAGTGAGTATAGTAATTCTCGTTCTATCGATCATATAAGCATAATATGGCTAATAATATGAGTTAGATTGATAATAATAAGAGTAATAAGTATAGTATTTGTCGTTCTATCGATCATGTAAGCATAATATGGCTAATAATACGAGTTAGATTGATAATAATGAGAGTAATGAGTAGAGTAATTGTAGTTCTATCGATCATATAAACATAATAAGGCTAATAATATGAGTTAGAGTGATAATACTAAGAGTAGCGAGTATAGTAATTCTCATTCTATCGATCATATAAGCATAATATGGCTAATAATATGAGTTAGATTGATAATAATAAGAGTAATAAGTATAGTAATTGTCGTTCTATCGATCATTTAAGCATAATATGGGTAATAATATGAGTCAGATTGATAATAATAACAGTAATAAGTATAGTAATTTTCGTTCTATCGATAATATAAACGTAATATGGCTAATAATATGAGTTAGATTGATAATCCTAAGAGTTGTGAGTATAGTTATTCTCGTTCTATCGATCATATAAGCATAATATGGCTAATAATATGAGGTAGATTGATAATAATAACAGTAATAGGTATAGTAATTGTCGTTCTATCGATAATATAAGCATAATATGGCTAATAATATGAGTTAGATTGATAATACTAAGAGGAGTGAGTATAGTAATTGTCGTTCTATCGATCATATAAGCATAATATGGCTAATAATATGAGTTAGATTGATAATAATAAGAGTAATAAGTATAGTATTTGTCGTTCTATCGATCATGTAAGCATAATATGGCTAATAATACGAGTTAGATTGATAATAATAAGAGTAATGAGTATAGCAATTGTAGATCTATCGATCATTTAAGCATAATATGGGTAATAATATGAGTCAGATTGATAATACTAAGAGTAGTGAGTATTGAAATTCTCGTTCTATCGATCATATAAGCATAATATGGCTAATAATATGAGTTAGATTGATAATAATAAGAGTAATAACTACAGTAATTGTCGTTCTATCGATCATATAAGCATAATAAGGCTAATAATATGAGTTAGAGTGATAATAATAAGAGTAGTGAGTATAGTAATTCTCATTCTATCGATCATATGAGTATAATATGGCTAATAATATGAGTTAGATTGATAATAATAACAGTAATAAGTATAGTAATTGTCGTTCTATCGATAATATACGCATAATATGGCTAATAATATGAGTTAGATTGATAATACTAAGAGTAGTGAGTATAGTAATTGTCGTTCTATCGATCATATAAGCATAATATGGCTAATAATATGAGTTAGATTGATAATAATAAGAGTAATAAGTATAGTATTTGTCGTTCTATCGATCATGTAAGCATGATATGGCTAATAATACGAGTTAGATTGATAATGATAAGAGTAATAAGTATAGTAATTGTCGTACTATCGATCATTTAAGCATAATATGGCTAATAATATGAGTTAGATTGATAATAATAAGAGTAATGAGTATAGTAATTGTAGTTCTATCGATCATATCGGTATAATATGGTTAATAATATGAGTTAGGTTCATAATAATAAGAGTAATAAGTATAGTAATTGTCGTTCTATCGATCATATAAGCATAATATGGCTAATAATATGAGTTAGATTGATAATATTAAGAGTAGTGAGTATAGTTATTCTCGTTCTATCGATCATATAAGCATAATATGGCTAATAATATGAGGTAGATTGATAATAATAACAGTAATAGGTATAGTAATTGTCGTTCTATCGATAATATAAGCATAATATGGCTAATAATATGAGTTAGATTGATAATACTAAGAGTAGTGAGTATAGTAATTGTCGTTCTATCGATCATATAAGCATAATATGGCTAATAATATGAGTTAGATTGATAATAATAAGAGTAATAAGTATAGTATTTGTCGTTCTATCGATCATGTAAGCATAATATGGCTAATAATACGAGTTAGATTGATAATAATAAGAGTAGTGAGTATAGCAATTGTAGATCTATCGATCATTTAAGCATAATATGGCTAATAATATGAGTTAGATTGATAATAATGACAGTAATAAGTATAGTAATTGTCGTTCTATCGATAATATAATCATAATATGGCTAATAATATGAGTTAGATTGATAATACTAAGAGTAGTAAGTATAGTAATTCTCGTTCTATCGATCATATAAGCATAATATGGCTAATAATATGAGTTAGATTGATAATAATAAGAGTAATAAGTATAGTATTTGTCGTTCTATCGATCATATAAGCATAATATGGCTAATAATATGAGTTAGATTGATAATAATAAGAGTAATGAGTAGAGTAATTGTAGTTCTATCGATCGTATCTGCATAATATGGTTAATAATATGAGTTAGATTGATAATAATAAGAGTAGTAAGGATAGTATTTGTCGTTCTATCGATCATATAAGCATAATATGGCTAATAATATGAGTTAGATTGATAATAATAAGAGTAATAAGTATAGTATTTGTCGTTCTCTCGATCATATAAGCATAATATGGCTAATAATACGAGTTAGAGTGATAGTACTAAGAGTAGTGAGTATAGTAATTCTCATTCCATCGATCATATAAGCATAATATGGCTAATAATATGAGTTAGATTGATAATAATAAGAGTAATGAGTAGAGTAATTGTAGTTCTATCGATCGTATCTGCATAATATGGTTAATAATATGAGTTAGATTGATAATAATAAGAGTAGTAAGGATAGTATTTGTCGTTCTATCGATCATATAAGCATAATATGGCTAATAATATGAGTTAGATTGATAATAATAAGAGTAATAAGTATAGTAATTGTCGTTCTATCGATCATTTAAGCATAATATGGGTAATAATATGAGTCAGATTGATAATAATAACAGTAATAAGTATAGTAATTGTCGTTCTATCGATAATATAAACATAATATGGCTAATAATATGAGTTAGATTGATAATCCTAAGAGTAGTGAGTATAGTAATTCTCGTTCTATCGATCATATAAGCATAATATGGCTAATAATATGAGTTAGATTGATAATAATAAGAGTAATGAGTATAGTAATTGTAGTTCTATCGATCATTTAAGCATAATATTGCTAATAATATGAGTTAGATTGATAATAGTAAGAGTAATAGCTACAGTAATTGTCGTTCTATCGATCATATAAGCATAATAAGGCTAATAATATGAGTTAGAGTGATAATAATAACAGTAATAAGTATAGTAATTGTCGTTCTATCGATAATATAAGCATAATATGGCTAATAATATGAGTTAGATTGATAATACTAAGAGTAGTGAGTATCGTAATTGTCGTTCTATCGATCATATAAGCATAATATGGCTAATAATATGAGTTAGATTGATAATACTAAGAGTAGTGAGTATAGTAATTCTCGTTCTATCGATCATATAAGCATAATATGGCTAATAATATGAGTTAGATTGATAATAATAAGAGTAATGGGTATAGTAATTGTAGTTCTATCGATCATTTAAGCATAATATGGCTAATAATATGAGTTAGATTGATAATATTAAGAGTAGTGAGTATAGAAATTCCCGTTCTATCGATCATATAAGCATAATATGGCTAATAATATGAGTTAGATTGATAATAATAAGAGTAATAACTACAGTAATTGTCGTTCTATCGATCATATAAGCATAATAAGGCTAATAATATGAGTTAGAGTGATAATACTAAGAGTAGTGAGTATAGTAATTCTCATTCTATCGATCATATAAGTATAATATGGCTAATAATATGAGTTAGATTGATAATAATAACAGTAATAAGTATAGTAATTGTCGTTCTATCGATAATATAAGCATAATATGGCTAATAATATGAGTTAGATTGATAATAATAAGAGTAATAAGTATAGTATTTGTCGTTCTATCGATCATGTAAGCATGATATGGCTAATAATACGAGTTAGATTGATAATAATAAGAGTAATAAGTATAGTAATTGTCGTACTATCGATCATATAAGCATAATATGGCTAATAATATGAGTTAGATTGATAATAATAAGAGTAATAAGTATAGTATTTGTCGTTCTATCGATCATATAAGCATAATATGGCTAATAATATGAGTTAGATTGATAATAATAAGAGTAATAAGTATAGTAATTGTCGTTCTATCGATTATTTAAGCATAATATGGGTAATAATATGAGTCAGATTGATAATAATAACAGTAATAAGTATAGTAATTGTCGTTCTATCGATAATATAACCATAATATGGCTAGTAATATGAGTTAGATTGATGATACTAAGAGTAGTGAGTATAGTAATTCTCGTTCTATCGATCATATAAGCATAATATGGCTAATAATATGAGTTAGATTGATAATAATAAGAGTAATAACTACAGTAATTCTCGTTCTATCGATCATATAAGCATAATAAGGCTAATAACATGAGTTAGATTGATAATAATGACAGTAATAAGTACAGTAATTGTCGTTCTATCGATAATATGATCATAATATGGCTAATAATATGAGTTAGATTGATAATACTAAGAGTAGTGAGTATAGTAATTCTCGTTCTATCGATCATATAAGCATAATATGGCTAATAATATGAGTTAGATTGATAATAATAAGAGTAATAAGTATAGTATTTGTCGTTCTATCGATCATATAAGCATAATATGGCTAATAATATGAGTTAGATTGATAATAATAAGAGTAATGAGTAGAGTAATTGTAGTTCTATCGATCATATAAGCATAATAAGGCTAATAATATGAGTTAGATTGATAATCCTAAGAGTAGTGAGTATAGTTATTCTCGTTCTATCGATCATATAAGCATAATATGGCTAATAATATGAGGTAGATTGATAATAATAACAGTAATAGGTATAGTAATTGTCGTTCTATCGATAATATAAGCATAATATGGCTAATAATATGAGTTAGATTGATAATACTAAGAGTAGTGAGTATAGTAATTGTCGTTCTATCGATCATATAAGCATAATATGGCTAATAATATGAGTTAGATTGATAATAATAAGAGTAATAAGTATAGTATTTGTCGTTCTATCGATCATGTAAGCATAATATGGCTAATAATACGAGTTAGATTGATAATAATAAGAGTAATGAGTATAGCAATTGTAGATCTATCGATCATTTAAGCATAATATGGGTAATAATATGAGTCAGATTGATAATACTAAGAGTAGTGAGTATTGAAATTCTCGTTCTATCGATCATATAAGCATAATATGGCTAATAATATGAGTTAGAGTGATAATACTAAGAGTAGCGAGTATAGTAATTCTCATTCTATGGATCATATAAGCATAATATGGCTAATAATATGAGTTAGATTGATAATAATAACAGTAATAAGTATAGTAATTGTCGTTCTATCGATAATATAAGCATAATATGGCTAATAATATGAGTTAGATTGATAATACTAAGAGTAGTGAGTATAGTAATTGTCGTTCTATCGATCATTTAAGCATAATATGGGTAATAATATGAGTCAGATTGATAATAATAACAGTAATAAGTATAGTAATTGTCGTTCTATCGATAATATAAACATAATATGGCTAATAATATGAGTTAGATTGATAATCCTAAGAGTAGTGAGTATAGTTATTCTCGTTCTATCGATCATATAAGCATAATATGGCTAATAATATGAGGTAGATTGATAATAATAACAGTAATAGGTATAGTAATTGTCGTTCTATCGATAATATAAGCATAATATGGCTAATAATATGAGTTAGATTGATAATAATAAGAGTAATAAGTATAGTATTTGTCGTTCTCTCGATCATATAAGCATAATATGGCTAATAATACGAGTTAGAGTGATAGTACTAAGAGTAGTGAGTATAGTAATTCTCATTCCATCGATCATATAAGCATAATATGGCTAATAATATGAGTTAGATTGATAATAATAAGAGTAATGAGTAGAGTAATTGTAGTTCTATCGATCGTATCTGCATAATATGGTTAATAATATGAGTTAGATTGATAATAATAAGAGTAGTAAGGATAGTATTTGTCGTTCTATCGATCATATAAGCATAATATGGCTAATAATATGAGTTAGATTGATAATAATAAGAGTAATAAGTATAGTAATTGTCGTTCTATCGATCATTTAAGCATAATATGGGTAATAATATGAGTCAGATTGATAATAATAACAGTAATAAGTATAGTAATTGTCGTTCTATCGATAATATAAACATAATATGGCTAATAATATGAGTTAGATTGATAATCCTAAGAGTAGTGAGTATAGTAATTCTCGTTCTATCGATCATATAAGCATAATATGGCTAATAATATGAGTTAGATTGATAATAATAAGAGTAATGAGTATAGTAATTGTAGTTCTATCGATCATTTAAGCATAATATGGCTAATAATATGAGTTAGATTGATAATAGTAAGAGTAATAGCTACAGTAATTGTCGTTCTATCGATCATATAAGCATAATAAGGCTAATAATATGAGTTAGAGTGATAATACTAAGAGTAGTGAGTATAGTAATTCTCATTCTATCGATCATATAAGCATAATATGGCTAATAATATGAGTTAGATTGATAATAATAACAGTAATAAGTATAGTAATTGTCGTTCTATCGATAATATAAGCATAATATGGCTAATAATATGAGTTAGATTGATAATACTAAGAGTAGTGAGTATAGTAATTGTCGTTCTATCGATCATATAAGCATAATATGGCTAATAATATGAGTTAGATTGATAATACTAAGAGTAGTGAGTATAGTAATTCTCGTTCCATCGATCATATAAGCATAATATGGCTAATAATATGAGTTAGATTGATAATAATAAGAGTAATGGGTATAGTAATTGTAGTTCTATCGATCATTTAAGCATAATATGGCTAATAATATGAGTTAGATTGATAATATTAAGAGTAGTGAGTATAGAAATTCCCGTTCTATCGATCATATAAGCATAATATGGCTAATAATATGAGTTAGATTGATAATAATAAGAGCAATAACTACAGTAATTGTCGTTCTATCGATCATATAAGCATAATAAGGCTAATAATATGAGTTAGAGTGATAATACTAAGAGTAGTGAGTATAGTAATTCTCATTCTATCGATCATATAAGTATAATATGGCTAATAATATGAGTTAGATTGATAATAATAACAGTAATAAGTATAGTAATTGTCGTTCTATCGATAATATAAGCATAATATGGCTAATAATATGAGTTAGATTGATAATAATAAGAGTAATAAGTATAGTATTTGTCGTTCTATCGATCATGTAAGCATGATATGGCTAATAATACGAGTTAGATTGATAATAATAAGAGTAATAAGTATAGTAATTGTCGTACTATCGATCATATAAGCATAATATGGCTAATAATATGAGTTAGATTGATAATAATAAGAGTAATAAGTATAGTATTTGTCGTTCTATCGATCATGTAAGCATAATATGGCTAATAATATGAGTTAGATTGATAATAATAAGAGTAATAAGTATAGTAATTGTCGTTCTATCGATTATTTAAGCATAATATGGGTAATAATATGAGTCAGATTGATAATAATAACAGTAATAAGTATAGTAATTTTCGTTCTATCGATAATATAAACATAATATGGCTAATAATATGAGTTAGATTGATAATCCTAAGAGTAGTGAGTATAGTTATTCTCGTTCTATCGATCATATAAGCATAATATGGCTAATAATATGAGGTAGATTGATAATAATAACAGTAATAGGTATAGTAATTGTCGTTCTATCGATAATATAAGCATAATATGGCTAATAATATGAGTTAGATTGATAATACTAAGAGTAGTGAGTATAGTAATTGTCGTTCTATCGATCATATAAGCATAATATGGCTAATAATATGAGTTAGATTGATAATAATAAGAGTAATAAGTATAGTATTTGTCGTTCTATCGATCATGTAAGCATAATATGGCTAATAATACGAGTTAGATTGATAATAATAAGAGTAATGAGTATAGCAATTGTAGATCTATCGATCATTTAAGCATAATATGGGTAATAATATGAGTCAGATTGATAATACTAAGAGTAGTGAGTATTGAAATTCTCGTTCTATCGATCATATAAGCATAATATGGCTAATAATATGAGTTAGAGTGATAATACTAAGAGTAGCGAGTATAGTAATTCTCATTCTATGGATCATATAAGCATAATATGGCTAATAATATGAGTTAGATTGATAATAGTAACAGTAATAAGTATAGTAATTGTCGTTCTATCGATAATATAAGCATAATATGGCTAATAATATGAGTTAGATTGATAATACTAAGAGTAGTGAGTATAGTAATTGTCGTTCTATCGATCATTTAAGCATAATATGGGTAATAATATGAGTCAGATTGATAATAATAACAGTAATAAGTATAGTAATTGTCGTTCTATCGATAATATAAACATAATATGGCTAATAATTTGAGTTAGATTGATAATCCTAAGAGTAGTGAGTATAGTTATTCTCGTTCTATCGATCATATAAGCATAATATGGCTAATAATATGAGGTAGATTGATAATAATAACAGTAATAGGTATAGTAATTGTCGTTCTATCGATAATATAAGCATAATATGGCTAATAATATGAGTTAGAGTGATAGTGCTAAGAGTAGTGAGTATAGTAATTCTCATTCCATCGATCATATAAGCATAATATGGCTAATAATATGAGTTAGATTGATAATACTAAGAGTAGTGAGTATAGTAATTGTCGTTCTATCGATCATATAAGCATAATATGGCTAATAATATGAGTTAGATTGATAATAATAAGAGTAATAAGTATAGTATTTGTCGTTCTATCGATCATGTAAGCATAATATGGCTAATAATACGAGTTAGATTGATAATAATAAGAGTAGTGAGTATAGCAATTGTAGATCTATCGATCATTTAAGCATAATATGGCTAATAATATGAGTTAGATTGATAATAATGACAGTAATAAGTATAGTAATTGTCGTTCTATCGATAATATAATCATAATATGGCTAATAATATGAGTTAGATTGATAATACTAAGAGTAGTAAGTATAGTAATTCTCGTTCTATCGATCATATAAGCATAATATGGCTAATAATATGAGTTAGATTGATAATAATAAGAGTAATAAGTATAGTATTTGTCGTTCTATCGATCATATAAGCATAATATGGCTAATAATATGAGTTAGATTGATAATAATAAGAGTAATGAGTAGAGTAATTGTAGTTCTATCGATCGTATCTGCATAATATGGTTAATAATATGAGTTAGATTGATAATAATAAGAGTAGTAAGGATAGTATTTGTCGTTCTATCGATCATATAAGCATAATATGGCTAATAATATGAGTTAGATTGATAATAATAAGAGTAATGAGTAGAGTAATTGTAGTTCTATCGATCATATAAACATAATAAGGCTAATAATATGAGTTAGAGTGATAATACTAAGAGTAGCGAGTATAGTAATTCTCATTCTATCGATCATATAAGCATAATATGGCTAATAATATGAGTTAGATTGATAATAATAAGAGTAATAAGTATTGTAATTGTCGTTCTATCGATCATTTAAGCATAATATGGGTAATAATATGAGTCAGATTGATAATAATAACAGTAATAAGTATAGTAATTTTCGTTCTATCGATAATATAAACGTAATATGGCTAATAATATGAGTTAGATTGATAATCCTAAGAGTTGTGAGTATAGTTATTCTCGTTCTATCGATCATATAAGCATAATATGGCTAATAATATGAGGTAGATTGATAATAATAACAGTAATAGGTATAGTAATTGTCGTTCTATCGATAATATAAGCATAATATGGCTAATAATATGAGTTAGATTGATAATACTAAGAGGAGTGAGTATAGTAATTGTCGTTCTATCGATCATATAAGCATAATATGGCTAATAATATGAGTTAGATTGATAATAATAAGAGTAATAAGTATAGTATTTGTCGTTCTATCGATCATGTAAGCATAATATGGCTAATAATACGAGTTAGATTGATAATAATAAGAGTAATGAGTATAGCAATTGTAGATCTATCGATCATTTAAGCATAATATGGGTAATAATATGAGTCAGATTGATAATACTAAGAGTAGTGAGTATTGAAATTCTCGTTCTATCGATCATATAAGCATAATATGGCTAATAATATGAGTTAGATTGATAATAATAAGAGTAATAACTACAGTAATTGTCGTTCTATCGATCATATAAGCATAATAAGGCTAATAATATGAGTTAGAGTGATAATAATAAGAGTAGTGAGTATAGTAATTCTCATTCTATCGATCATATAAGTATAATATGGCTAATAATATGAGTTAGATTGATAATAATAACAGTAATAAGTATAGTAATTGTCGTTCTATCGATAATATACGCATAATATGGCTAATAATATGAGTTAGATTGATAATACTAAGAGTAGTGAGTATAGTAATTGTCGTTCTATCGATCATATAAGCATAATATGGCTAATAATATGAGTTAGATTGATAATAATAAGAGTAATAAGTATAGTATTTGTCGTTCTATCGATCATGTAAGCATAATATGGCTAATAATACGAGTTAGATTGATAATAATGAGAGTAATGAGTATAGCAATTGTAGATCTATCGATCATTTAAGCATAATATGGCTAATAATATGAGTTAGATTGATAATAATGACAGTAATAAGTATAGTAATTGTCGTTCTATCGATAATATGATCATAATATGGCTAATAATATGAGTTAGATTGATAATAATAAGAGTAATAAGTATAGTATTTGTCGTTCTATCGATCATGTAAGCATAATATGGCTAATAATACGAGTTAGATTGATAATAATAAGAGTAGTGAGTATAGCAATTGTAGATCTATCGATCATTTAAGCATAATATGGCTAATAATATGAGTTAGATTGATAATAATGACAGTAATAAGTATAGTAATTGTCGTTCTATCGATAATATAATCATAATATGGCTAATAATATGAGTTAGATTGATAATACTAAGAGTAGTAAGTATAGTAATTCTCGTTCTATCGATCATGTAAGCATGATATGGCTAATAATACGAGTTAGATTGATAATAATAAGAGTAATAAGTATAGTAATTGTCGTACTATCGATCATTTAAGCATAATATGGCTAATAATATGAGTTAGATTGATAATAATAAGAGTAATGAGTATAGTAATTTTCGTTCTATCGATAATATAAACGTAATATGGCTAATAATATGAGTTAGATTGATAATCCTAAGAGTTGTGAGTATAGTTATTCTCGTTCTATCGATCATATAAGCATAATATGGCTAATAATATGAGGTAGATTGATAATAATAACAGTAATAGGTATAGTAATTGTCGTTCTATCGATAATATAAGCATAATATGGCTAATAATATGAGTTAGATTGATAATACTAAGAGGAGTGAGTATAGTAATTGTCGTTCTATCGATCATATAAGCATAATATGGCTAATAATATGAGTTAGATTGATAATAATAAGAGTAATAAGTATAGTATTTGTCGTTCTATCGATCATGTAAGCATAATATGGCTAATAATACGAGTTAGATTGATAATAATAAGAGTAATGAGTATAGCAATTGTAGATCTATCGATCATTTAAGCATAATATGGGTAATAATATGAGTCAGATTGATAATACTAAGAGTAGTGAGTATTGAAATTCTCGTTCTATCGATCATATAAGCATAATATGGCTAATAATATGAGTTAGATTGATAATAATAAGAGTAATAACTACAGTAATTGTCGTTCTATCGATCATATAAGCATAATAAGGCTAATAATATGAGTTAGAGTGATAATAATAAGAGTAGTGAGTATAGTAATTCTCATTCTATCGATCATATAAGTATAATATGGCTAATAATATGAGTTAGATTGATAATAATAACAGTAATAAGTATAGTAATTGTCGTTCTATCGATAATATACGCATAATATGGCTAATAATATGAGTTAGATTGATAATACTAAGAGTAGTGAGTATAGTAATTGTCGTTCTATCGATCATATAAGCATAATATGGCTAATAATATGAGTTAGATTGATAATAATAAGAGTAATAAGTATAGTGTTTGTCGTTCTATCGATCATGTAAGCATGATATGGCTAATAATACGAGTTAGATTGATAATAATAAGAGTAATAAGTATAGTAATTGTCGTACTATCGATCATTTAAGCATAATATGGCTAATAATATGAGTTAGATTGATAATAATAAGAGTAATGAGTATAGTAATTGTAGTTCTATCGATCATATCGGTATAATATGGTTAATAATATGAGTTAGGTTCATAATAATAAGAGTAATAAGTATAGTAATTGTCGTTCTATCGATCATATAAGCATAATATGGCTAATAATATGAGTTAGATTGATAATATTAAGAGTAGTGAGTATAGTTATTCTCGTTCTATCGATCATATAAGCATAATATGGCTAATAATATGAGGTAGATTGATAATAATAACAGTAATAGGTATAGTAATTGTCGTTCTATCGATAATATAAGCATAATATGGCTAATAATATGAGTTAGATTGATAATACTAAGAGTAGTGAGTATAGTAATTGTCGTTCTATCGATCATATAAGCATAATATGGCTAATAATATGAGTTAGATTGATAATAATAAGAGTAATAAGTATAGTATTTGTCGTTCTATCGATCATGTAAGCATAATATGGCTAATAATACGAGTTAGATTGATAATAATAAGAGTAGTGAGTATAGCAATTGTAGATCTATCGATCATTTAAGCATAATATGGCTAATAATATGAGTTAGATTGATAATAATGACAGTAATAAGTATAGTAATTGTCGTTCTATCGATAATATAATCATAATATGGCTAATAATATGAGTTAGATTGATAATACTAAGAGTAGTAAGTATAGTAATTCTCGTTCTATCGATCATATAAGCATAATATGGCTAATAATATGAGTTAGATTGATAATAATAAGAGTAATAAGTATAGTATTTGTCGTTCTATCGATCATATAAGCATAATATGGCTAATAATATGAGTTAGATTGATAATAATAAGAGTAATGAGTAGAGTAATTGTAGTTCTATCGATCGTATCTGCATAATATGGTTAATAATATGAGTTAGATTGATAATAATAAGAGTAGTAAGGATAGTATTTGTCGTTCTATCGATCATATAAGCATAATATGGCTAATAATATGAGTTAGATTGATAATAATAAGAGTAATAAGTATAGTATTTGTCGTTCTCTCGATCATATAAGCATAATATGGCTAATAATACGAGTTAGAGTGATAGTACTAAGAGTAGTGAGTATAGTAATTCTCATTCCATCGATCATATAAGCATAATATGGCTAATAATATGAGTTAGATTGATAATAATAAGAGTAATGAGTAGAGTAATTGTAGTTCTATCGATCGTATCTGCATAATATAGTTAATAATATGAGTTAGATTGATAATAATAAGAGTAGTAAGGATAGTATTTGTCGTTCTATCGATCATATAAGCATAATATGGCTAATAATATGAGTTAGATTGATAATAATAAGAGTAATAAGTATAGTAATTGTCGTTCTATCGATCATTTAAGCATAATATGGGTAATAATATGAGTCAGATTGATAATAATAACAGTAATAAGTATAGTAATTGTCGTTCTATCGATAATATAAACATAATATGGCTAATAATATGAGTTAGATTGATAATCCTAAGAGTAGTGAGTATAGTAATTCTCGTTCTATCGATCATATAAGCATAATATGGCTAATAATATGAGTTAGATTGATAATAATAAGAGTAATGAGTATAGTAATTGTAGTTCTATCGATCATTTAAGCATAATATGGCTAATAATATGAGTTAGATTGATAATAGTAAGAGTAATAGCTACAGTAATTGTCGTTCTATCGATCATATAAGCATAATAAGGCTAATAATATGAGTTAGAGTGATAATAATAACAGTAGTAAGTATAGTAATTGTCGTTCTATCGATAATATAAGCATAATATGGCTAATAATATGAGTTAGATTGATAATACTAAGAGTAGTGAGTATCGTAATTGTCGTTCTATCGATCATATAAGCATAATATGGCTAATAATATGAGTTAGATTGATAATACTAAGAGTAGTGAGTATAGTAATTCTCGTTCTATCGATCATATAAGCATAATATGGCTAATAATATGAGTTAGATTGATAATAATAAGAGTAATGGGTATAGTAATTGTAGTTCTATCGATCATTTAAGCATAATATGGCTAATAATATGAGTTAGATTGATAATATTAAGAGTAGTGAGTATAGAAATTCCCGTTCTATCGATCATATAAGCATAATATGGCTAATAATATGAGTTAGATTGATAATAATAAGAGTAATAACTACAGTAATTGTCGTTCTATCGATCATATAAGCATAATATGGCTAATAATATGAGTTAGATTGATAATACTAAGAGTAGTGAGTATAGTAATTCTCGTTCTATCGATCATATAAGCATAATATGGCTAATAATATGAGTTAGATTGATAATAATAAGAGTAATGGGTATAGTAATTGTAGTTCTATCGATCATTTAAGCATAATATGGCTAATAATATGAGTTAGATTGATAATATTAAGAGTAGTGAGTATAGAAATTCCCGTTCTATCGATCATATAAGCATAATATGGCTAATAATATGAGTTAGATTGATAATAATAACAGTAATAAGTATAGTAATTGTCGTTCTATCGATAATATAAGCATAATATGGCTAATAATATGAGTTAGATTGATAATAATAAGAGTAATAAGTATAGTATTTGTCGTTCTATCGATCATGTAAGCATGATATGGCTAATAATACGAGTTAGATTGATAATAATAAGAGTAATAAGTATAGTAATTGTCGTACTATCGATCATATAAGCATAATATGGCTAATAATATGAGTTAGATTGATAATAATAAGAGTAATAAGTATAGTATTTGTCGTTCTATCGATCATATAAGCATAATATGGCTAATAATATGAGTTAGATTGATAATAATAAGAGTAATAAGTATAGTAATTGTCGTTCTATCGATTATTTAAGCATAATATGGGTAATAATATGAGTCAGATTGATAATAATAACAGTAATAAGTATAGTAATTGTCGTTCTATCGATAATATAACCATAATATGGCTAGTAATATGAGTTAGATTGATGATACTAAGAGTAGTGAGTATAGTAATTCTCGTTCTATCGATCATATAAGCATAATATGGCTAATAATATGAGTTAGATTGATAATAATAAGAGTAATAACTACAGTAATTCTCGTTCTATCGATCATATAAGCATAATAAGGCTAATAATATGAGTTAGATTGATAATAATGACAGTAATAAGTATAGTAATTGTCGTTCTATCGATAATATGATCATAATATGGCTAATAATATGAGTTAGATTGATAATACTAAGAGTAGTGAGTATAGTAATTCTCGTTCTATCGATCATATAAGCATAATATGGCTAATAATATGAGTTAGATTGATAATAATAAGAGTAATGGGTATAGTAATTGTAGTTCTATCGATCATTTAAGCATAATATGGCTAATAATATGAGTTAGATTGATAATATTAAGAGTAGTGAGTATAGAAATTCCCGTTCTATCGATCATATAAGCATAATATGGCTAATAATATGAGTTAGATTGATAATAATAAGAGTAATAACTACAGTAATTGTCGTTCTATCGATCATATAAGCATAATAAGGCTAATAATATGAGTTAGAGTGATAATACTAAGAGTAGTGAGTATAGTAATTCTCATTCTATCGATCATATAAGTATAATATGGCTAATAATATGAGTTAGATTGATAATAATAACAGTAATAAGTATAGTAATTGTCGTTCTATCGATAATATAAGCATAATATGGCTAATAATATGAGTTAGATTGATAATAATAAGAGTAATAAGTATAGTATTTGTCGTTCTATCGATCATGTAAGCATGATATGGCTAATAATACGAGTTAGATTGATAATAATAAGAGTAATAAGTATAGTAATTGTCGTACTATCGATCATATAAGCATAATATGGCTAATAATATGAGTTAGATTGATAATAATAAGAGTAATAAGTATAGTATTTGTCGTTCTATCGATCATGTAAGCATAATATGGCTAATAATATGAGTTAGATTGATAATAATAAGAGTAATAAGTATAGTAATTGTCGTTCTATCGATTATTTAAGCATAATATGGGTAATAATATGAGTCAGATTGATAATAATAACAGTAATAAGTATAGTAATTTTCGTTCTATCGATAATATAAACATAATATGGCTAATAATATGAGTTAGATTGATAATCCTAAGAGTAGTGAGTATAGTTATTCTCGTTCTATCGATCATATAAGCATAATATGGCTAATAATATGAGGTAGATTGATAATAATAACAGTAATAGGTATAGTAATTGTCGTTCTATCGATAATATAAGCATAATATGGCTAATAATATGAGTTAGATTGATAATACTAAGAGTAGTGAGTATAGTAATTGTCGTTCTATCGATCATATAAGCATAATATGGCTAATAATATGAGTTAGATTGATAATAATAAGAGTAATAAGTATAGTATTTGTCGTTCTATCGATCATGTAAGCATAATATGGCTAATAATACGAGTTAGATTGATAATAATAAGAGTAATGAGTAGAGTAATTGTAGTTCTATCGATCGTATCTGCATAATATGGTTAATAATATGAGTTAGATTGATAATAATAAGAGTAGTAAGGATAGTATTTGTCGTTCTATCGATCATATAAGCATAATATGGCTAATAATATGAGTTAGATTGATAATAATAAGAGTAATAAGTATAGTATTTGTCGTTCTCTCGATCATATAAGCATAATATGGCTAATAATACGAGTTAGAGTGATAGTACTAAGAGTAGTGAGTATAGTAATTCTCATTCCATCGATCATATAAGCATAATATGGCTAATAATATGAGTTAGATTGATAATAATAAGAGTAATGAGTAGAGTAATTGTAGTTCTATCGATCGTATCTGCATAATATGGTTAATAATATGAGTTAGATTGATAATAATAAGAGTAGTAAGGATAGTATTTGTCGTTCTATCGATCATATAAGCATAATATGGCTAATAATATGAGTTAGATTGATAATAATAAGAGTAATAAGTATAGTAATTGTCGTTCTATCGATCATTTAAGCATAATATGGGTAATAATATGAGTCAGATTGATAATAATAACAGTAATAAGTATAGTAATTGTCGTTCTATCGATAATATAAACATAATATGGCTAATAATATGAGTTAGATTGATAATCCTAAGAGTAGTGAGTATAGTAATTCTCGTTCTATCGATCATATAAGCATAATATGGCTAATAATATGAGTTAGATTGATAATAATAAGAGTAATGAGTATAGTAATTGTAGTTCTATCGATCATTTAAGCATAATATGGCTAATAATATGAGTTAGATTGATAATAGTAAGAGTAATAGCTACAGTAATTGTCGTTCTATCGATCATATAAGCATAATAAGGCTAATAATATGAGTTAGAGTGATAATAATAACAGTAATAAGTATAGTAATTGTCGTTCTATCGATAATATAAGCATAATATGGCTAATAATATGAGTTAGATTGATAATACTAAGAGTAGTGAGTATCGTAATTGTCGTTCTATCGATCATATAAGCATAATATGGCTAATAATATGAGTTAGATTGATAATACTAAGAGTAGTGAGTATAGTAATTCTCGTTCTATCGATCATATAAGCATAATATGGCTAATAATATGAGTTAGATTGATAATAATAAGAGTAATGGGTATAGTAATTGTAGTTCTATCGATCATTTAAGCATAATATGGCTAATAATATAAGTTAGATTGATAATATTAAAAGTAGTGAGTATAGAAATTCCCGTTCTATCGATCATATAAGCATAATATGGCTAATAATATGAGTTAGATTGATAATAATAAGAGTAATAACTACAGTAATTGTCGTTCTATCGATCATATAAGCATAATAAGGCTAATAATATGAGTTAGAGTGATAATACTAAGAGTAGTGAGTATAGTAATTCTCATTCTATCGATCATATAAGTATAACATGGCTAATAATATGAGTTAGATTGATAATAATAAGAGTAGTAAGTATAGTAATTCTCGTTCTATCGATCATATAAGCATAATATGGCTAATAATATGAGTTAGATTGATAATAATAAGAGTAATAAGTATAGTATTTGTCGTTCTATCGATCATATAAGCATAATATGGCTAATAATATGAGTTATATTGATAATAATAAGAGTAATGAGTAGAGTAATTGTAGTTCTATCGATCGTATCTGCATAATATGGTTAATAATATGAGTTAGATTGATAATAATAAGAGTAGTAAGGATAGTATTTGTCGTTCTATCGATCATATAAGCATAATATGGCTAATAATATGAGTTAGATTGATAATAATAAGAGTAATAAGTATAGTATTTGTCGTTCTCTCGATCATATAAGCATAATATGGCTAATAATACGAGTTAGAGTGATAGTACTAAGAGTAGTGAGTATAGTAATTCTCATTCCATCGATCATATAAGCATAATATGGCTAATAATATGAGTTAGATTGATAATAATAAGAGTAATGAGTAGAGTAATTGTAGTTCTATCGATCGTATCTGCATAATATGGTTAATAATATGAGTTAGATTGATAATAATAAGAGTAGTAAGGATAGTATTTGTCGTTCTATCGATCATATAAGCATAATATGGCTAATAATATGAGTTAGATTGATAATAATAAGAGTAATAAGTATAGTAATTGTCGTTCTATCGATCATTTAAGCATAATATGGGTAATAATATGAGTCAGATTGATAATAATAACAGTAATAAGTATAGTAATTGTCGTTCTATCGATAATATAAACATAATATGGCTAATAATATGAGTTAGATTGATAATCCTAAGAGTAGTGAGTATAGTAATTCTCGTTCTATCGATCATATAAGCATAATATGGCTAATAATATGAGTTAGATTGATAATAATAAGAGTAATGAGTATAGTAATTGTAGTTCTATCGATCATTTAAGCATAATATGGCTAATAATATGAGTTAGATTGATAATAGTAAGAGTAATAGCTACAGTAATTGTCGTTCTATCGATCATATAAGCATAATAAGGCTAATAATATGAGTTAGAGTGATAATAATAACAGTAATAAGTATAGTAATTGTCGTTCTATCGATAATATAAGCATAATATGGCTAATAATATGAGTTAGATTGATAATACTAAGAGTAGTGAGTATCGTAATTGTCGTTCTATCGATCATATAAGCATAATATGGCTAATAATATGAGTTAGATTGATAATACTAAGAGTAGTGAGTATAGTAATTCTCGTTCTATCGATCATATAAGCATAATATGGCTAATAATATGAGTTAGATTGATAATAATAAGAGTAATGGGTATAGTAATTGTAGTTCTATCGATCATTTAAGCATAATATGGCTAATAATATGAGTTAGATTGATAATATTAAGAGTAGTGAGTATAGAAATTCCCGTTCTATCGATCATATAAGCATAATATGGCTAATAATATGAGTTAGATTGATAATAATAAGAGTAATAACTACAGTAATTGTCGTTCTATCGATCATATAAGCATAATAAGGCTAATAATATGAGTTAGAGTGATAATACTAAGAGTAGTGAGTATAGTAATTCTCATTCTATCGATCATATAAGTATAATATGGCTAATAATATGAGTTAGATTGATAATAATAACAGTAATAAGTATAGTAATTGTCGTTCTATCGATAATATAAGCATAATATGGCTAATAATATGAGTTAGATTGATAATAATAAGAGTAATAAGTATAGTATTTGTCGTTCTATCGATCATGTAAGCATGATATGGCTAATAATACGAGTTAGATTGATAATAATAAGAGTAATAAGTATAGTAATTGTCGTACTATCGATCATATAAGCATAATATGGCTAATAATATGAGTTAGATTGATAATAATAAGAGTAATAAGTATAGTATTTGTCGTTCTATCGATCATATAAGCATAATATGGCTAATAATATGAGTTAGATTGATAATAATAAGAGTAATAAGTATAGTAATTGTCGTTCTATCGATTATTTAAGCATAATATGGGTAATAATATGAGTCAGATTGATAATAATAACAGTAATAAGTATAGTAATTGTCGTTCTATCGATAATATAACCATAATATGGCTAGTAATATGAGTTAGATTGATGATACTAAGAGTAGTGAGTATAGTAATTCTCGTTCTATCGATCATATAAGCATAATATGGCTAATAATATGAGTTAGATTGATAATAATAAGAGTAATAACTACAGTAATTCTCGTTCTATCGATCATATAAGCATAATAAGGCTAATAATATGAGTTAGATTGATAATAATGACAGTAATAAGTATAGTAATTGTCGTTCTATCGATAATATGATCATAATATGGCTAATAATATGAGTTAGATTGATAATACTAAGAGTAGTGAGTATAGTAATTCTCGTTCTATCGATCATATAAGCATAATATGACTAATAATATGAGTTAGATTGATAATAATAAGAGTAATAAGTATAGTATTTGTCGTTCTATCGATCATATAAGCATAATATGGCTAATAATATGAGTTAGATTGATAATAATAAGAGTAATGAGTAGAGTAATTGTAGTTCTATCGATCATATAAGCATAATAAGGCTAATAATATGAGTTAGATTGATAATCCTAAGAGTAGTGAGTATAGTTATTCTCGTTCTATCGATCATATAAGCATAATATGGCTAATAATATGAGGTAGATTGATAATAATAACAGTAATAGGTATAGTAATTGTCGTTCTATCGATAATATAAGCATAATATGGCTAATAATATGAGTTAGATTGATAATACTAAGAGTAGTGAGTATAGTAATTGTCGTTCTATCGATCATATAAGCATAATATGGCTAATAATATGAGTTAGATTGATAATAATAAGAGTAATAAGTATAGTATTTGTCGTTCTATCGATCATGTAAGCATAATATGGCTAATAATACGAGTTAGATTGATAATAATAAGAGTAATGAGTATAGCAATTGTAGATCTATCGATCATTTAAGCATAATATGGGTAATAATATGAGTCAGATTGATAATACTAAGAGTAGTGAGTATTGAAATTCTCGTTCTATCGATCATATAAGCATAATATGGCTAATAATATGAGTTAGATTGATAATAATAAGAGTAATAAGTATAGTATTTGTCGTTCTATCGATCATTTAAGCATAATATGGCTAATAATATGAGTTAGATTGATAATAGTAAGAGTAATAGCTACAGTAATTGTCGTTCTATCGATCATATAAGCATAATAAGGCTAATAATATGAGTTAGAGTGATAGTACTAAGAGTAGTGCGTATAGTAATTCTCATTCCATCGATCATATAAGCATAATAAGGCTAATAATATGAGTTAGATTGATAACAATAAGAGTAATAAGTATAGTAAATGTCGTTCTCTCGATCATATAAGCATAATATGGCTAATAATATGAGTTAGAGTGATAATACTAAGAGTAGTGAGTATAGTAATTCTCATTCTATCGATCATTAAAGCATAATATGGCTAATAATATGAGTTAGATTGATAATAATAACAGTAATAAGTATAGTAATTGTCGTTCTATCGATAATATAACCATAATATGGCTAATAATATGAGTTAGATTGATAATACTAAGAGTAGTGAGTATAGTAATTCTCGTTCTATCGATCATATAAGCATAATATGGCTAATAATATGAGTTAGATTGATAATAATAAGAGTAATAAGTATAGTAATTGTCGTTCTCTCGATCATATAAGCATAATATGGCTAATAATATGAGTTAGAGTGATAGTACTAAGAGTAGTGCGTATAGTAATTCTCATTCCATCGATCATATAAGCATAATATGGCTAATAATATGAGTTAGATTGATAATAATAACAGTAATAAGTATAGTAATTGTCGTTCTGTCGATAATATAAGCATAATATGGCTAATAATATGAGTTAGATTGATAATAATAAGAGTAATAAGTATAGTATTTGTCGTTCTATCGATCATGTAAGCATAATATGGCTAATAATACGAGTTAGATTGATAATAATAAGAGTAATGAGTATAGCAATTGTAGATCTATCGATCATTTAAGCATAATATGGCTAATAATATGAGTTAGATTGATAATAATGACAGTAATAAGTATAGTAATTGTCGTTCTATCGATAATATAAGCATAATATGGCTAATAATATGGGTTAGATTGATAATACTAAGAGTAGTGAGTATAGTAATTGTCGTTCTATCGATCATATAAGCATAATATGGCTAATAATATGAGTTAGATTGATAATAATAAGAGTAATAAGTATAGTATTTGTCGTTCTATCGATCATGTAAGCATAATATGGCTAATAATACGAGTTAGATTGATAATAATAAGAGTAATGAGTATAGCAATTGTAGATCTATCGATCATTTAAGCATAATATGGCTAATAATATGAGTTAGATTGATAATAATGACAGTAATAAGTATAGTAATTGTCGTTCTATCGATAATATAAGCATAATATGGCTAATAATATGAGTTAGATTGATAATACTAAGAGTAGTGAGTATAGTAATTGTCGTTCTATCGATCATATAAGCATAATATGGCTAATAATATGAGTTAGATTGATAATAATAAGAGTAATAAGTATAGTATTTGTCGTTCTATCGATCATGTAAGCATAATATGGCTAATAATACGAGTTAGATTGATAATAATAAGAGTAATGAGTATAGCAATTGTAGATCTATCGATCATTTAAGCATAATATGGCTAATAATATGAGTTAGATTGATAATAATGACAGTAATAAGTATAGTAATTGTCGTTCTATCGATAATATGATCATAATATGGCTAATAATATGAGTTAGATTGATAATACTAAGAGTAGTGAGTATAGTAATTCTCGTTCTATCGATCATATAAGCATAATATGGCTAATAATATGAGTTAGATTGATAATAATAAGAGTAATAAGTATAGTATTTGTCGTTCTATCGATCATATAAGCATAATATGGCTAATAATATGAGTTAGATTGATAATAATAAGAGTAATGAGTAGAGTAATTGTAGTTCTATCGATCATATAAGCATAATAAGGCTAATAATATGAGTTAGAGTGATAATACTAAGAGTAGCGAGTATAGTAATTCTCATTCTATCGATCATATAAGCATAATATGGCTAATAATATGAGTTAGATTGATAATAATAAGAGTAATAAGTATAGTAATTGTCGTTCTATCGATCATTTAAGCATAATATGGGTAATAATATGAGTCAGATTGATAATAATAACAGTAATAAGTATAGTAATTGTCGTTCTATCGATAATATAAACATAATATGGCTAATAATATGAGTTAGATTGATAATCCTAAGAGTAGTGAGTATAGTTATTCTCGTTCTATCGATCATATAAGCATAATATGGCTAATAATATGAGGTAGATTGATAATAATAACAGTAATAGGTATAGTAATTGTCGTTCTATCGATAATATAAGCATAATATGGCTAATAATATGAGTTAGATTGATAATAATAAGAGTAATAAGTATAGTAATTGTCGTTCTATCGATCATTTAAGCATAATATGGGTAATAATATGAGTCAGATTGATAATAATAACAGTAATAAGTATAGTAATTTTCGTTCTATCGATAATATAAACATAATATGGCTAATAATATGAGTTAGATTGATAATCCTAAGAGTAGTGAGTATAGTTATTCTCGTTCTATCGATCATATAAGCATAATATGGCTAATAATATGAGGTAGATTGATAATAATAACAGTAATAGGTATAGTAATTGTCGTTCTATCGATAATATAAGCATAATATGGCTAATAATATGAGTTAGATTGATAATACTAAGAGTAGTGAGTATAGTAATTGTCGTTCTATCGATCATATAAGCATAATATGGCTAATAATATGAGTTAGATTGATAATAATAAGAGTAATAAGTATAGTATTTGTCGTTCTATCGATCATGTAAGCATAATATGGCTAATAATACGAGTTAGATTGATAATAATAAGAGTAATGAGTATAGCAATTGTAGATCTATCGATCATTTAAGCATAATATGGGTAATAATATGAGTCAGATTGATAATACTAAGAGTAGTGAGTATTGAAATTCTCGTTCTATCGATCATATAAGCATAATATGGCTAATAATATGAGTTAGATTGATAATAATAAGAGTAATAACTACAGTAATTGTCGTTCTATCGATCATATAAGCATAATAAGGCTAATAATATGAGTTAGAGTGATAATACTAAGAGTAGTGAGTATAGTAATTCTCATTCTATCGATCATATAAGTATAATATGGCTAATAATATGAGTTAGATTGATAATAATAACAGTAATAAGTATAGTAATTGTAGTTCCATCGATAATATAAGCATAATATGGCTAATAATATGAGTTAGATTGATAATACTAAGAGTAGTGAGTATAGTAATTGTCGTTCTATCGATCATATAAGCATAATATGGCTAATAATATGAGTTAGATTGATAATAATAAGAGTAATAAGTATAGTATTTGTCGTTCTCTCGATCATATAAGCATAATATGGCTAATAATACGAGTTAGAGTGATAGTACTAAGAGTAGTGAGTATAGTAATTCTCATTCCATCGATCATATAAGCATAATATGGCTAATAATATGAGTTAGATTGATAATAATAAGAGTAATAAGTATAGTAATTGTCGTTCTATCGATTATTTAAGCATAATATGGGTAATAATATGAGTCAGATTGATAATAATAACAGTAATAAGTATAGTAATTGTCGTTCTATCGATAATATAACCATAATATGGCTAGTAATATGAGTTAGATTGATGATACTAAGAGTAGTGAGTATAGTAATTCTCGTTCTATCGATCATATAAGCATAACATGGCTAATAATATGAGTTAGATTGATAATAATAAGAGTAATAACTACAGTAATTCTCGTTCTATCGATCATATAAGCATAATAAGGCTAATAATATGAGTTAGATTGATAATAATGACAGTAATAAGTATAGCAATTGTCGTTCTATCGATAATATGATCATAATATGGCTAATAATATGAGTTAGATTGATAATACTAAGAGTAGTGAGTATAGTAATTGTCGTTCTATCGATCATATAAGCATAATATGGCTAATAATATGAGTTAGATTGATAATAATAAGAGTAATAAGTATAGTATTTGTCGTTCTATCGATCATGTAAGCATAATATGGCTAATAATACGAGTTAGATTGATAATAATGAGAGTAATGAGTATAGCAATTGTAGATCTATCGATCATTTAAGCATAATATGGCTAATAATATGAGTTAGATTGATAATAATGACAGTAATAAGTATAGTAATTGTCGTTCTATCGATAATATGATCATAATATGGCTAATAATATGAGTTAGATTGATAATACTAAGAGTAGTGAGTATAGTAATTCTCGTTCTATCGATCATATAAGCATAATATGGCTAATAATATGAGTTAGATTGATAATAATAAGAGTAATAAGTATAGTATTTGTCGTTCTATCGATCATATAAGCATAATATGGCTAATAATATGAGTCAGATTGATAATAATAAGAGTAATGAGTAGAGTAATTGTAGTTCTATCGATCATATAAACATAATAAGGCTAATAATATGAGTTAGAGTGATAATACTAAGAGTAGCGAGTATAGTTATTCTCATTCTATCGATCATATAAGCATAATATGGCTAATAATATGAGTTAGATTGATAATAATAAGAGTAATAAGTATAGTAATTGTCGTTCTATCGATCATTTAAGCATAATATGGGTAATAATATGAGTCAGATTGATAATAATAACAGTAATAAGTATAGTAATTTTCGTTCTATCGATAATATAAACGTAATATGGCTAATAATATGAGTTAGATTGATAATCCTAAGAGTTGTGAGTATAGTTATTCTCGTTCTATCGATCATATAAGCATAATATGGCTAATAATATGAGGTAGATTGATAATAATAACAGTAATAGGTATAGTAATTGTCGTTCTATCGATAATATAAGCATAATATGGCTAATAATATGAGTTAGATTGATAATACTAAGAGGAGTGAGTATAGTAATTGTCGTTCTATCGATCATATAAGCATAATATGGCTAATAATATGAGTTAGATTGATAATAATAAGAGTAATAAGTATAGTATTTGTCGTTCTATCGATCATGTAAGCATAATATGGCTAATAATACGAGTTAGATTGATAATAATAAGAGTAATGAGTATAGCAATTGTAGATCTATCGATCATTTAAGCATAATATGGGTAATAATATGAGTCAGATTGATAATACTAAGAGTAGTGAGTATTGAAATTCTCGTTCTATCGATCATATAAGCATAATATGGCTAATAATATGAGTTAGATTGATAATAATAAGAGTAATAACTACAGTAATTGTCGTTCTATCGATCATATAAGCATAATAAGGCTAATAATATGAGTTAGAGTGATAATAATAAGAGTAGTGAGTATAGTAATTCTCATTCTATCGATCATATAAGTATAATATGGCTAATAATATGAGTTAGATTGATAATAATAACAGTAATAAGTATAGTAATTGTCGTTCTATCGATAATATACGCATAATATGGCTAATAATATGAGTTAGATTGATAATACTAAGAGTAGTGAGTATAGTAATTGTCGTTCTATCGATCATATAAGCATAATATGGCTAATAATATGAGTTAGATTGATAATAATAAGAGTAATAAGTATAGTATTTGTCGTTCTATCGATCATGTAAGCATGATATGGCTAATAATACGAGTTAGATTGATAATAATAAGAGTAATAAGTATAGTAATTGTCGTACTATCGATCATTTAAGCATAATATGGCTAATAATATGAGTTAGATTGATAATAATAAGAGTAATGAGTATAGTAATTGTAGTTCTATCGATCATATCGGTATAATATGGTTAATAATATGAGTTAGGTTCATAATAATAAGAGTAATAAGTATAGTAATTGTCGTTCTATCGATCATATAAGCATAATATGGCTAATAATATGAGTTAGATTGATAATATTAAGAGTAGTGAGTATAGTTATTCTCGTTCTATCGATCATATAAGCATAATATGGCTAATAATATGAGGTAGATTGATAATAATAACAGTAATAGGTATAGTAATTGTCGTTCTATCGATAATATAAGCATAATATGGCTAATAATATGAGTTAGATTGATAATACTAAGAGTAGTGAGTATAGTAATTGTCGTTCTATCGATCATATAAGCATAATATGGCTTATAATATGAGTTAGATTGATAATAATAAGAGTAATAAGTATAGTATTTGTCGTTCTATCGATCATGTAAGCATAATATGGCTAATAATACGAGTTAGATTGATAATAATAAGAGTAGTGAGTATAGCAATTGTAGATCTATCGATCATTTAAGCATAATATGGCTAATAATATGAGTTAGATTGATAATAATGACAGTAATAAGTATAGTAATTGTCGTTCTATCGATAATATAATCATAATATGGCTAATAATATGAGTTAGATTGATAATACTAAGAGTAGTAAGTATAGTAATTCTCGTTCTATCGATCATATAAGCATAATATGGCTAATAATATGAGTTAGATTGATAATAATAAGAGTAATAAGTATAGTATTTGTCGTTCTATCGATCATATAAGCATAATATGGCTAATAATATGAGTTAGATTGATAATAATAAGAGTAATGAGTAGAGTAATTGTAGTTCTATCGATCGTATCTGCATAATATGGTTAATAATATGAGTTAGATTGATAATAATAAGAGTAGTAAGGATAGTATTTGTCGTTCTATCGATCATATAAGCATAATATGGCTAATAATATGAGTTAGATTGATAATAATAAGAGTAATAAGTATAGTATTTGTCGTTCTCTCGATCATATAAGCATAATATGGCTAATAATACGAGTTAGAGTGATAGTACTAAGAGTAGTGAGTATAGTAATTCTCATTCCATCGATCATATAAGCATAATATGGCTAATAATATGAGTTAGATTGATAATAATAAGAGTAATGAGTAGAGTAATTGTAGTTCTATCGATCGTATCTGCATAATATGGTTAATAATATGAGTTAGATTGATAATAATAAGAGTAGTAAGGATAGTATTTGTCGTTCTATCGATCATATAAGCATAATATGGCTAATAATATGAGTTAGATTGATAATAATAAGAGTAATAAGTATAGTAATTGTCGTTCTATCGATCATTTAAGCATAATATGGGTAATAATATGAGTCAGATTGATAATAATAACAGTAATAAGTATAGTAATTGTCGTTCTATCGATAATATAAACATAATATGGCTAATAATATGAGTTAGATTGATAATCCTAAGAGTAGTGAGTATAGTAATTCTCGTTCTATCGATCATATAAGCATAATATGGCTAATAATATGAGTTAGATTGATAATAATAAGAGTAATGAGTATAGTAATTGTAGTTCTATCGATCATTTAAGCATAATATGGCTAATAATATGAGTTAGATTGATAATAGTAAGAGTAATAGCTACAGTAATTGTCGTTCTATCGATCATATAAGCATAATAAGGCTAATAATATGAGTTAGAGTGATAATAATAACAGTAATAAGTATAGTAATTGTCGTTCTATCGATAATATAAGCATAATATGGCTAATAATATGAGTTAGATTGATAATACTAAGAGTAGTGAGTATCGTAATTGTCGTTCTATCGATCATATAAGCATAATATGGCTAATAATATGAGTTAGATTGATAATACTAAGAGTAGTGAGTATAGTAATTCTCGTTCTATCGATCATATAAGCATAATATGGCTAATAATATGAGTTAGATTGATAATAATAAGAGTAATGGGTATAGTAATTGTAGTTCTATCGATCATTTAAGCATAATATGGCTAATAATATGAGTTAGATTGATAATATTAAGAGTAGTGAGTATAGAAATTCCCGTTCTATCGATCATATAAGCATAATATGGCTAATAATATGAGTTAGATTGATAATAATAAGAGTAATAACTACAGTAATTGTCGTTCTATCGATCATATAAGCATAATAAGGCTAATAATATGAGTTAGAGTGATAATACTAAGAGTAGTGAGTATAGTAATTCTCATTCTATCGATCATATAAGTATAATATGGCTAATAATATGAGTTAGATTGATAATAATAAGAGTAATGAGTAGAGTAATTGTAGTTCTATCGATCATATAAGCATAATAAGGCTAATAATATGAGTTAGAGTGATAATACTAAGAGTAGCGAGTATAGTAATTCTCATTCTATCGATCATATAAGCATAATATGGCTAATAATATGAGTTAGATTGATAATAATAAGAGTAATAAGTATAGTAATTGTCGTTCTATCGATCATTTAAGCATAATATGGGTAATAATATGAGTCAGATTGATAATAATAACAGTAATAAGTATAGTAATTGTCGTTCTATCGATAATATAAACATAATATGGCTAATAATATGAGTTAGATTGATAATCCTAAGAGTAGTGAGTATAGTTATTCTCGTTCTATCGATCATATAAGCATAATATGGCTAATAATATGAGGTAGATTGATAATAATAACAGTAATAGGTATAGTAATTGTCGTTCTATCGATAATATAAGCATAATATGGCTAATAATATGAGTTAGATTGATAATAATAAGAGTAATAAGTATAGTAATTGTCGTTCTATCGATCATTTAAGCATAATATGGGTAATAATATGAGTCAGATTGATAATAATAACAGTAATAAGTATAGTAATTTTCGTTCTATCGATAATATAAACATAATATGGCTAATAATATGAGTTAGATTGATAATCCTAAGAGTAGTGAGTATAGTTATTCTCGTTCTATCGATCATATAAGCATAATATGGCTAATAATATGAGGTAGATTGATAATAATAACAGTAATAGGTATAGTAATTGTCGTTCTATCGATAATATAAGCATAATATGGCTAATAATATGAGTTAGATTGATAATACTAAGAGTAGTGAGTATAGTAATTGTCGTTCTATCGATCATATAAGCATAATATGGCTAATAATATGAGTTAGATTGATAATAATAAGAGTAATAAGTATAGTATTTGTCGTTCTATCGATCATGTAAGCATAATATGGCTAATAATACGAGTTAGATTGATAATAATAAGAGTAATGAGTATAGCAATTGTAGATCTATCGATCATTTAAGCATAATATGGGTAATAATATGAGTCAGATTGATAATACTAAGAGTAGTGAGTATTGAAATTCTCGTTCTATCGATCATATAAGCATAATATGGCTAATAATATGAGTTAGATTGATAATAATAAGAGTAATAACTACAGTAATTGTCGTTCTATCGATCATATAAGCATAATAAGGCTAATAATATGAGTTAGAGTGATAATACTAAGAGTAGTGAGTATAGTAATTCTCATTCTATCGATCATATAAGTATAATATGGCTAATAATATGAGTTAGATTGATAATAATAACAGTAATAAGTATAGTAATTGTAGTTCCATCGATAATATAAGCATAATATGGCTAATAATATGAGTTAGATTGATAATACTAAGAGTAGTGAGTATAGTAATTGTCGTTCTATCGATCATATAAGCATAATATGGCTAATAATATGAGTTAGATTGATAATAATAAGAGTAATAAGTATAGTATTTGTCGTTCTCTCGATCATATAAGCATAATATGGCTAATAATACGAGTTAGAGTGATAGTACTAAGAGTAGTGAGTATAGTAATTCTCATTCCATCGATCATATAAGCATAATATGGCTAATAATATGAGTTAGATTGATAATAATAAGAGTAATAAGTATAGTAATTGTCGTTCTATCGATTATTTAAGCATAATATGGGTAATAATATGAGTCAGATTGATAATAATAACAGTAATAAGTATAGTAATTGTCGTTCTATCGATAATATAACCATAATATGGCTAGTAATATGAGTTAGATTGATGATACTAAGAGTAGTGAGTATAGTAATTCTCGTTCTATCGATCATATAAGCATAACATGGCTAATAATATGAGTTAGATTGATAATAATAAGAGTAATAACTACAGTAATTCTCGTTCTATCGATCATATAAGCATAATAAGGCTAATAATATGAGTTAGATTGATAATAATGACAGTAATAAGTATAGCAATTGTCGTTCTATCGATAATATGATCATAATATGGCTAATAATATGAGTTAGATTGATAATACTAAGAGTAGTGAGTATAGTAATTGTCGTTCTATCGATCATATAAGCATAATATGGCTAATAATATGAGTTAGATTGATAATAATAAGAGTAATAAGTATAGTATTTGTCGTTCTATCGATCATGTAAGCATAATATGGCTAATAATACGAGTTAGATTGATAATAATGAGAGTAATGAGTATAGCAATTGTAGATCTATCGATCATTTAAGCATAATATGGCTAATAATATGAGTTAGATTGATAATAATGACAGTAATAAGTATAGTAATTGTCGTTCTATCGATAATATAAACATAATATGGCTAATAATATGAGTTAGATTGATAATCCTAAGAGTAGTGAGTATAGTTATTCTCGTTCTATCGATCATATAAGCATAATATGGCTAATAATATGAGGTAGATTGATAATAATAACAGTAATAGGTATAGTAATTGTCGTTCTATCGATAATATAAGCATAATATGGCTAATAATATGAGTTAGATTGATAATAATAAGAGTAATAAGTATAGTAATTGTCGTTCTATCGATCATTTAAGCATAATATGGGTAATAATATGAGTCAGATTGATAATAATAACAGTAATAAGTATAGTAATTTTCGTTCTATCGATAATATAAACATAATATGGCTAATAATATGAGTTAGATTGATAATCCTAAGAGTAGTGAGTATAGTTATTCTCGTTCTATCGATCATATAAGCATAATATGGCTAATAATATGAGGTAGATTGATAATAATAACAGTAATAGGTATAGTAATTGTCGTTCTATCGATAATATAAGCATAATATGGCTAATAATATGAGTTAGATTGATAATACTAAGAGTAGTGAGTATAGTAATTGTCGTTCTATCGATCATATAAGCATAATATGGCTAATAATATGAGTTAGATTGATAATAATAAGAGTAATAAGTATAGTATTTGTCGTTCTATCGATCATGTAAGCATAATATGGCTAATAATACGAGTTAGATTGATAATAATAAGAGTAATGAGTATAGCAATTGTAGATCTATCGATCATTTAAGCATAATATGGGTAATAATATGAGTCAGATTGATAATACTAAGAGTAGTGAGTATTGAAATTCTCGTTCTATCGATCATATAAGCATAATATGGCTAATAATATGAGTTAGATTGATAATAATAAGAGTAATAACTACAGTAATTGTCGTTCTATCGATCATATAAGCATAATAAGGCTAATAATATGAGTTAGAGTGATAATACTAAGAGTAGTGAGTATAGTAATTCTCATTCTATCGATCATATAAGTATAATATGGCTAATAATATGAGTTAGATTGATAATAATAACAGTAATAAGTATAGTAATTGTAGTTCCATCGATAATATAAGCATAATATGGCTAATAATATGAGTTAGATTGATAATACTAAGAGTAGTGAGTATAGTAATTGTCGTTCTATCGATCATATAAGCATAATATGGCTAATAATATGAGTTAGATTGATAATAATAAGAGTAATAAGTATAGTATTTGTCGTTCTCTCGATCATATAAGCATAATATGGCTAATAATACGAGTTAGAGTGATAGTACTAAGAGTAGTGAGTATAGTAATTCTCATTCCATCGATCATATAAGCATAATATGGCTAATAATATGAGTTAGATTGATAATAATAAGAGTAATAAGTATAGTAATTGTCGTTCTATCGATTATTTAAGCATAATATGGGTAATAATATGAGTCAGATTGATAATAATAACAGTAATAAGTATAGTAATTGTCGTTCTATCGATAATATAACCATAATATGGCTAGTAATATGAGTTAGATTGATGATACTAAGAGTAGTGAGTATAGTAATTCTCGTTCTATCGATCATATAAGCATAACATGGCTAATAATATGAGTTAGATTGATAATAATAAGAGTAATAACTACAGTAATTCTCGTTCTATCGATCATATAAGCATAATAAGGCTAATAATATGAGTTAGATTGATAATAATGACAGTAATAAGTATAGCAATTGTCGTTCTATCGATAATATGATCATAATATGGCTAATAATATGAGTTAGATTGATAATACTAAGAGTAGTGAGTATAGTAATTGTCGTTCTATCGATCATATAAGCATAATATGGCTAATAATATGAGTTAGATTGATAATAATAAGAGTAATAAGTATAGTATTTGTCGTTCTATCGATCATGTAAGCATAATATGGCTAATAATACGAGTTAGATTGATAATAATGAGAGTAATGAGTATAGCAATTGTAGATCTATCGATCATTTAAGCATAATATGGCTAATAATATGAGTTAGATTGATAATAATAAGAGTAATGAGTAGAGTAATTGTAGTTCTATCGATCGTATCTGCATAATATGGTTAATAATATGAGTTAGATTGATAATAATAAGAGTAGTAAGGATAGTATTTGTCGTTCTATCGATCATATAAGCATAATATGGCTAATAATATGAGTTAGATTGATAATAATAAGAGTAATAAGTATAGTATTTGTCGTTCTCTCGATCATATAAGCATAATATGGCTAATAATACGAGTTAGAGTGATAGTACTAAGAGTAGTGAGTATAGTAATTCTCATTCCATCGATCATATAAGCATAATATGGCTAATAATATGAGTTAGATTGATAATAATAAGAGTAATGAGTAGAGTAATTGTAGTTCTATCGATCGTATCTGCATAATATGGTTAATAATATGAGTTAGATTGATAATAATAAGAGTAGTAAGGATAGTATTTGTCGTTCTATCGATCATATAAGCATAATATGGCTAATAATATGAGTTAGATTGATAATAATAAGAGTAATAAGTATAGTAATTGTCGTTCTATCGATCATTTAAGCATAATATGGGTAATAATATGAGTCAGATTGATAATAATAACAGTAATAAGTATAGTAATTGTCGTTCTATCGATAATATAAACATAATATGGCTAATAATATGAGTTAGATTGATAATCCTAAGAGTAGTGAGTATAGTAATTCTCGTTCTATCGATCATATAAGCATAATATGGCTAATAATATGAGTTAGATTGATAATAATAAGAGTAATGAGTATAGTAATTGTAGTTCTATCGATCATTTAAGCATAATATGGCTAATAATATGAGTTAGATTGATAATAGTAAGAGTAATAGCTACAGTAATTGTCGTTCTATCGATCATATAAGCATAATAAGGCTAATAATATGAGTTAGAGTGATAATAATAACAGTAATAAGTATAGTAATTGTCGTTCTATCGATAATATAAGCATAATATGGCTAATAATATGAGTTAGATTGATAATACTAAGAGTAGTGAGTATCGTAATTGTCGTTCTATCGATCATATAAGCATAATATGGCTAATAATATGAGTTAGATTGATAATACTAAGAGTAGTGAGTATAGTAATTCTCGTTCTATCGATCATATAAGCATAATATGGCTAATAATATGAGTTAGATTGATAATAATAAGAGTAATGGGTATAGTAATTGTAGTTCTATCGATCATTTAAGCATAATATGGCTAATAATATGAGTTAGATTGATAATATTAAGAGTAGTGAGTATAGAAATTCCCGTTCTATCGATCATATAAGCATAATATGGCTAATAATATGAGTTAGATTGATAATAATAAGAGTAATAACTACAGTAATTGTCGTTCTATCGATCATATAAGCATAATAAGGCTAATAATATGAGTTAGAGTGATAATACTAAGAGTAGTGAGTATAGTAATTCTCATTCTATCGATCATATAAGTATAATATGGCTAATAATATGAGTTAGATTGATAATAATAAGAGTAATGAGTAGAGTAATTGTAGTTCTATCGATCATATAAGCATAATAAGGCTAATAATATGAGTTAGAGTGATAATACTAAGAGTAGCGAGTATAGTAATTCTCATTCTATCGATCATATAAGCATAATATGGCTAATAATATGAGTTAGATTGATAATAATAAGAGTAATAAGTATAGTAATTGTCGTTCTATCGATCATTTAAGCATAATATGGGTAATAATATGAGTCAGATTGATAATAATAACAGTAATAAGTATAGTAATTGTCGTTCTATCGATAATATAAACATAATATGGCTAATAATATGAGTTAGATTGATAATCCTAAGAGTAGTGAGTATAGTTATTCTCGTTCTATCGATCATATAAGCATAATATGGCTAATAATATGAGGTAGATTGATAATAATAACAGTAATAGGTATAGTAATTGTCGTTCTATCGATAATATAAGCATAATATGGCTAATAATATGAGTTAGATTGATAATAATAAGAGTAATAAGTATAGTAATTGTCGTTCTATCGATCATTTAAGCATAATATGGGTAATAATATGAGTCAGATTGATAATAATAACAGTAATAAGTATAGTAATTTTCGTTCTATCGATAATATAAACATAATATGGCTAATAATATGAGTTAGATTGATAATCCTAAGAGTAGTGAGTATAGTTATTCTCGTTCTATCGATCATATAAGCATAATATGGCTAATAATATGAGGTAGATTGATAATAATAACAGTAATAGGTATAGTAATTGTCGTTCTATCGATAATATAAGCATAATATGGCTAATAATATGAGTTAGATTGATAATACTAAGAGTAGTGAGTATAGTAATTGTCGTTCTATCGATCATATAAGCATAATATGGCTAATAATATGAGTTAGATTGATAATAATAAGAGTAATAAGTATAGTATTTGTCGTTCTATCGATCATGTAAGCATAATATGGCTAATAATACGAGTTAGATTGATAATAATAAGAGTAATGAGTATAGCAATTGTAGATCTATCGATCATTTAAGCATAATATGGGTAATAATATGAGTCAGATTGATAATACTAAGAGTAGTGAGTATTGAAATTCTCGTTCTATCGATCATATAAGCATAATATGGCTAATAATATGAGTTAGATTGATAATAATAAGAGTAATAACTACAGTAATTGTCGTTCTATCGATCATATAAGCATAATAAGGCTAATAATATGAGTTAGAGTGATAATACTAAGAGTAGTGAGTATAGTAATTCTCATTCTATCGATCATATAAGTATAATATGGCTAATAATATGAGTTAGATTGATAATAATAACAGTAATAAGTATAGTAATTGTAGTTCCATCGATAATATAAGCATAATATGGCTAATAATATGAGTTAGATTGATAATACTAAGAGTAGTGAGTATAGTAATTGTCGTTCTATCGATCATATAAGCATAATATGGCTAATAATATGAGTTAGATTGATAATAATAAGAGTAATAAGTATAGTATTTGTCGTTCTCTCGATCATATAAGCATAATATGGCTAATAATACGAGTTAGAGTGATAGTACTAAGAGTAGTGAGTATAGTAATTCTCATTCCATCGATCATATAAGCATAATATGGCTAATAATATGAGTTAGATTGATAATAATAAGAGTAATAAGTATAGTAATTGTCGTTCTATCGATTATTTAAGCATAATATGGGTAATAATATGAGTCAGATTGATAATAATAACAGTAATAAGTATAGTAATTGTCGTTCTATCGATAATATAACCATAATATGGCTAGTAATATGAGTTAGATTGATGATACTAAGAGTAGTGAGTATAGTAATTCTCGTTCTATCGATCATATAAGCATAACATGGCTAATAATATGAGTTAGATTGATAATAATAAGAGTAATAACTACAGTAATTCTCGTTCTATCGATCATATAAGCATAATAAGGCTAATAATATGAGTTAGATTGATAATAATGACAGTAATAAGTATAGCAATTGTCGTTCTATCGATAATATGATCATAATATGGCTAATAATATGAGTTAGATTGATAATACTAAGAGTAGTGAGTATAGTAATTGTCGTTCTATCGATCATATAAGCATAATATGGCTAATAATATGAGTTAGATTGATAATAATAAGAGTAATAAGTATAGTATTTGTCGTTCTATCGATCATGTAAGCATAATATGGCTAATAATACGAGTTAGATTGATAATAATGAGAGTAATGAGTATAGCAATTGTAGATCTATCGATCATTTAAGCATAATATGGCTAATAATATGAGTTAGATTGATAATAATGACAGTAATAAGTATAGTAATTGTCGTTCTATCGATAATATGATCATAATATGGCTAATAATATGAGTTAGATTGATAATACTAAGAGTAGTGAGTATAGTAATTCTCGTTCTATCGATCATATAAGCATAATATGGCTAATAATATGAGTTAGATTGATAATAATAAGAGTAATAAGTATAGTATTTGTCGTTCTATCGATCATATAAGCATAATATGGCTAATAATATGAGTCAGATTGATAATAATAAGAGTAATGAGTAGAGTAATTGTAGTTCTATCGATCATATAAACATAATAAGGCTAATAATATGAGTTAGAGTGATAATACTAAGAGTAGCGAGTATAGTTATTCTCATTCTATCGATCATATAAGCATAATATGGCTAATAATATGAGTTAGATTGATAATAATAAGAGTAATAAGTATAGTAATTGTCGTTCTATCGATCATTTAAGCATAATATGGGTAATAACATGAGTCAGATTGATAATAATAACAGTAATAAGTATAGTAATTTTCGTTCTATCGATAATATAAACGTAATATGGCTAATAATATGAGTTAGATTGATAATCCTAAGAGTTGTGAGTATAGTTATTCTCGTTCTATCGATCATATAAGCATAATATGGCTAATAATATGAGGTAGATTGATAATAATAACAGTAATAGGTATAGTAATTGTCGTTCTATCGATAATATAAGCATAATATGGCTAATAATATGAGTTAGATTGATAATACTAAGAGGAGTGAGTATAGTAATTGTCGTTCTATCGATCATATAAGCATAATATGGCTAATAATATGAGTTAGATTGATAATAATAAGAGTAATAAGTATAGTATTTGTCGTTCTATCGAT